>NC_044496.1:36351271-36523771 GCF_902362185.1 Chanos chanos
CGGCCAAAGGTGATTCCAGCTAAAATTACTGACTGTATAGCAGGTAAAAGAACTGGAATCTGCTTCTGAAATGTGGACCTAAATGTGAGACAGGATGAGGCAGTTCTCGCTCTCTTTCTGTCTGTCCCTCATGTCTGTTTGTCTCTCTCACCCTGCTGTCTGGCCCCCATCATCCAGTAGCTCCTGTAGACAGGTGAGGTAGTATCGGCGCATTCTCCGGGCTGTATCCTGTCTCTCTCTCTGCACCTCCACTCTGATCAACTCGGCCGCCCTCTCCTTGCTCTCCTGCAGGTATCGTAGCATGTCACCTGTGCAAATACGGCACATATAAATGCACAGGCTCACATGGGTAAATACAAGACAGCCTTCCTCCGAATGACAGATGTAATGTCTTCCAAAAAAAGAACCCCTCGTAGTTCAAGAGTTATGTTAACAGTTACTTATCAGTAATGTAAGTGGGGAAAAAAATTACACATTTGTGAAATTGCAAAACTAAAACCCAACTGTGGTAATTTTGCAAAAAACTGGCACAATTACTTGAACAGGTAACAAGCTAACAAGACACTTCATTCATGTCTCTGTAGTAGGGCTGTTCACCTGCTCTCAATAAGCTCTGCCTCTGTGATTACACAACATAAACTCAAGACTACAGTGCTACTCCCAGCATGCAACTCGGCTGCATGTTGTCATAGTTACAGCATTTACCATGCCAAGAAATGAGTATCTCACAGTGTTGTGGTAAGGTATGTTGTGTTATGTTTAAGGCAATGTTGTGGTAATGTATAAATGTTATCTAAGATAACTCTAAGACTTCTGCTGTTTTTGTTTTTTGCTGAGCGGTTGTATCATCCAATCCTACTATGTGCTATGTTTCAGCTGTTTGCAGGCCATGAGTAATCAAAATTGATTGGATGTACCTCACCCCAGTCTGTCTGAGTAAGATGTATCCTAACTCATCTTCTAGATGTAAAGTATATACAGGGTAAATTATCCATGTTTTTTGGGAATGTAGAAAATTAAAACGCTTCTGGAAAGCAGTACACGACCTGACTGCCAAGGTATTGGAAATTCCACTGGACATTACAGCCATATGCTACCTATCTGGTACAGATCTGGACAGGGCACTAGACCCCATATCTATTAAGAGGGTTGGCAGAATATCATATATAGTGAAGGGATGTTGCCTAACTGGAACCAACAAAGACCTCCAACATTTAATTTGTTCAAAAAAAATTCTGAATGAAACACTGCATCTGGAACAGCGTACTTATTCTTTAAAACATAAGAGGGATATCTTCTTAAGACCATGGGAACCCCTTATGGACCTCTGACCATCCGCCCAGCCCAACATATGTACTGTGACCGAAAATTTTTATTTTATTTTCTTCTTCCTTCTCTTTCATAATTATGTTTTTATCTATTCCTTTCTGATTATTTAGTTTACAACCCCCCCCCCAGTTTTATATTCTCTGTTATAGATGAAAATGAATAAGTAAATAATTTAGGGGGGGGGGGGGGGGGGGGGATCGGTGGCTTGTTTTCAGCTACTCGAAAGATGTGGAAAACCCAGATCTGTCCTCGTAAGTTAAAACACACAAAAAAAATCAAAAACCTGAGCTGAGTGAAGCTAGTAAGTGAGCCTCCTCATACCTTGGGGGAAGACTATATATATATATATATATATATATATATATGTATGTATGTACACACACACACACACACACACACACACGTCTGTATACATAATTATTATAAACACATGCGATACAGTGGGACGGTCTTTGGAGTAGAAATATCCAGGTGTCAGAAAAGTGCGCTCCTTTGAAATGCCCTCTGACAGATTGTGTTTTATGCGAAATAAGAAGAAATTTTGAACTGCTGATGAGAGCTTTACTACATTTTGTGGAGAGAACACCTGAGATGTGACAAATCACACCTGCGTTTTCCATATGAGCTCCATTTTTCACATAGTTGTGTCAAATAAGAAAAGTTTGATGGAGTCAAGTTAAAATTTCAGCAGACTGAAAACATTACCACATTAAAACCATGGTATGGTGCCCCCCTGCTCAGCTGACAACCTGTATCGTCCCATACCTAACAGCACAGGCGTCACATGTATTACAGTATTTGAAACGGCAGGAATGCCCCTAAGCTCTGTCAGCATGCACACGCCTGCACGTTTGGACTGACCTCTGATCTTCTCCACGGCTTTCATGTACTGCTCTTTCATTTCCTCCAGCCCTGCCTGCAGAGCCTGCTGACCCCTGCAACAAGGTTACAGACACGTATAAAATTACATGTTTACATATACATAAAAGACCATAATATGTCAAAATGGCTGGATGCTTACAAATAAAAATTTTTACCAACCCTGAGGGTGAATCAGCGCTGACCGATTGTTTCAGCTCTTCTAGTGTCTGTAAGTTGCTCTCCCTCTCTTTTTGCAGGGCTTCTTCATGCTCCTCTAAAATGAGAGATCACTATGAATCTTTAAAACGTCTGTAAAATATTCTGTAAGTGCTGTGTTTTTAAAATGTTTTAAAACCAGGGGGGTGTTCCAGAAAGCAGGTTTAGAGAAAACTCAGAGTTAGCTAGCTCAGAGTAAGTAGCAAACCTCCCAATAGAAGAGCCCTATGGCTTCTCCTGGCAAAACAAAGCCATAGGGCTCTTCTATTAGGAGGTTTACGATTTGCTCTGAGTTAACTAACTCTGAGTTTTCACTAAACCCGCTTTCTGGAATACTCCCCAGATAAAAGATTGCCCCTCAAAGTAAAACAACTCAAAATAAAGCAAATAAACTTAAGCTTCATTCTACATCTACATTTAACATTGAGGTCTGTCTTGCTTTAAACGTTCAACTCAAATGACACAGACATGTACTTCATCTAGTGATCATCAGGAGGTAGTTAAATGGTGTTAACTGTGCCTTTAAGTTTCTGCAAGGTGGTTTTGTGTTGGCGGACGGTCTGCTGGAGCTGACGGCAGGCTTTCTCAAGGTGTTTCTGAAGTTCCTGAATTTTCTTCTGCAGTTTGGTTCCGGTCTCAGTACAGCTCTTACGGTTACATGCCTCCTCCTTCTGCTGGGCCACGGAGTCTATGCGAAGAGGAGGGAAAAATAAAGATTAAATTACAACCACACTGATTTGGTAAGAACACACGTCTCAAGAGACATCCCTGGAGAACAGGGTTTCTTAAACCTCTCAACATGTTTGTCCCACATGCTGGTCCTCAATTAATACTAAAAGTCTTCACAACAACCATGCAAACTTTATACCTCTTATCAAGGGATTCCAGACTGAGTTGTTTCTGAGCTTAATCCGGACAAAACATGATGTAAATCAATCTGAGCAGAGAGAAAGTATGGGAGGGAGTGAATGAAAAGGTAGAAACGCACGTACTATTCATTTGGTTGATCTCCTTCTCATGTCTCTCCTGGGTTTCCTTCAGCACACGCCTCAGTCTTTCCTCACTGCTCTGAAATGCAGGAAAAAAACCCAAATGCTTCAAATGAAAAACTACCAAGGACTTGCTCAAGAAAATATGAGAGAGGAGAATGTTTGTTCCCAGCGTAGGAAGGGGACTCTTGTTTACAATCAACTGTGATGTCAGTGTTGCACTACAAGGTAAAAGAGAATACCAAGTTCAACTAAGGGAAAAGCTTGTCCTGAGGAGCCACGGTGTGTGCTGGGTTTTTTGCTCCAGTCCTAATCCAGCCCACCTGACTCTCCTGTTCATTTACTCATCAGAGTTCCCACTAGCTGAGTCAGGTGTGTTTAAACAGAGCTGCCGCAAAAGCTTGCCTACTTCGCAGCTATGCAGGACAAGGTCCAACAGATTATAGATTTTATAAAAACAGATTTGTCTGTAAAAGAGACTATTACAAAGTACTCTATTGTACAAAGTACTCCACTGCACTTACCCTTCTCCACTCTTGCTTGGCATGGGCTAAGGTTTTGGTCAGCGTCTCCCTGCAGGCATCTTTCAGCTGGGCTCTCAATGAGCTTCCAGATGCTGCAGTGCTGCTCCTGAGGCTCTGTCCTTCCCTGCTGCTCCCCTTCTTCTCCACTCCCTCCCTCCTGAGCTCCTCAAACACCTCCCCGAGCTCAGCCAACAGCTCCTCCAAGCCCTGGCATCTCTGCTGCTGGAGCCGGTGCTCCTGTTCTGCTCTCCATTCCTCTTCTCTACTCCTTAGGACTTCCTGGATCTCTGCATGGGTCCTCCTCCGCATCTCCTCCCTGAGTTGCTCCAGTCTCTGCTCCAACTGGGTTTGGTGATGTTGCTGCAGGGTCTGTTTCTCCTGCTGGTTCTGGGAACAAAGTCGGGAGATCTCCTCCTTTTTGTCCCTGATCCAGGTCTCCTGGGCTTTGGCCAGTTCAGCAGCGTACTCCTCACGCAACAGCTCCAGCTTCAACTTCAGGCAGCGCACCTCCTCTTGAAGTTCTCCAATCCTTTTCTGAGACTCCTCCAGCTCCTCACGTGTCTCTCGAACGCTCTCTTGCCACCTGTCTTCTGCTGTCCTCAGGGATGTGAACATCTGATACATTCAGAGAGGAGAACACTGGTTAGTCATATGAGCTACTGAGTTTGCTACACATAAACCTAATTCTTTTCTTTGGTCTTCATTTACTCCACGAGCAGTTTATTTGGACTCAGAGTAAAATGCAGAGTGTAATTCTCCACTAGTCTTTCTATGCAGACGTCTAGGCATCAGGCGTTATTCAAACCAATGGAAATGCCAAGACTAGTACAAACACCCTAAAATAATTAAGGATTTTGGCTAGGCTCGTCTTCAGAATGGCTTTAGTCTGTCTTGGCGCAGTGTTATGTTTGTTCTGTACCATGTCTATATAGTAAAAATTCAACGATGTTTAGAGCTATGAAGGTCATTTGAATTCATCCTAATGTACATGGAACCACTTTTCCATTTAGCAGATCGTGTGTGTGTGTGTGTGTGTGTGTGTAGTTTGGGGTGGGGGTTAAAAGGAGGGAGATGGTACAAGAAGGGGATTCTCTTGGGATACAGGAACATCTTGAAGAAGCAGTTTTAGTTTTTACAGCAGAGGGTGCATGTGATGGTTTATTATAGTGACATATTCCTTTACTGTTATTCTACCACAAAGAGAAATCATTTCACCCAGTGACTCCCATAAGACAGCTGGCTATACAAAACAGATCCAGCTTCATCTTTAACAGGTGGCGACATGTAAGGTGTGCTGAAAACGCCCTTTGCCTTTTCTGTTAAAAAACATGAACATATTTGCATGTATGACAAAACTAAATGTATGACTACATCAGGACTTATCAGACTATTAATTTTTCCATTGCTCTGGGGATGGGTTTTGCACTCATTATAGTAAGTCATGCATTTTCGTGGTTTGGAAAAACAGCAGCCCTACTACAAGTGACGCTCTATAGCACACACTTTTTCTGAAGACTGGGTCATAGAAAGGTTCACTGAAAGTTCACTGAACTGGTAATTTTTAAGGCTGTTTATGGCTCTTAGCACTTGTCCGGTTATGTATCCGTCTGTCTGTGTAGATTTAACACCATTGTGCCTCTTTCCTGTACAGTGTCTTTGGCATACACAAGAATAATTTTCCAAGCTGTTCTCATTGACATGTTGCAACCTGCTATTTGCACAATGACCACTTAACCTCTTTTCAAATCTTTTAGATATGAATTTTTATGAAACCTGAGATATGTAAGAGCTGACTGTTGGACTCTGTTATAGCTGACACATACCTTTTATTAACATTTAACCTAATCTGACTCATCTGTGTAGCTATGTTTGTAATTGCGATTACTGCCCCCCCCCCCCCCATGAGGTGTTTCCACAATATCTATCATAGTGGTCTCTGGTTGAGTTATGCTCTCTAATAAAGGGGAAATACACTGGGTGGCTATGAAGTTAAATGAGGAATAGACTGTGCCTGTTCTTGGACTCGCTGCTGCTGGAGCCTGTCCCATTCCTCTCTCTCCGTCTGGAGTGCGGCTTTGTACTCAGGTAAAGAGGTCAAATTCTGGAGCCAGCGGGCATGAGCCCTGGAAACAGCCTCTTCAACCTGTAACCCAGACCACAAATCAGACAAACACTCTTATTAAAGAATTTGTCTAATTACATTTACACCTCAGGCTATCTGGAGGTTAATCAAATTCAGTCTCTTTAATTGCGTGCATTGTAAAGACACAGTAAAATGTCACAACACATATTTTTGCGAGGCAGCCCAGACTAACCTGTTGAGACAGGTCTTCCAGATGTTTCTGCTGTAGTTCTCTCTCCATGCGTCGGACGGCCTCATCCACGGATCTCTCTTGGGCTGTCTCTGCTTCTCGCTGCAGCGTGGCTCTCTGAGCACTCAGCTGGGCCTCCACCTCCTCCATAGTGAGGAGCTTGCCTCGGTTCTCTGGGCTGGATGTCTGAGATGCCTCCTCCTGAGTAGCCCTGGAACTGACTTTTCTGCTCTCCTCCACAGCCTCCTCAAGCCTGCGAGTCCAGGCCCTCTCCACCTGGGGGGGTGTTAACATTGTCACTGTTAGCCTGTTTACTTCAATTAGTGGCCTCACTGGATGTCAGGACTGTTCAGGATGTTGATGAGTTTAGCTTGGTTCCAAATCTTATCCAGTTAACTGAGTAGAATCAAAACTTAAGGGTGAATATGTAATATTTTTTTTGTTTAGCATCTGTCAAGCATCAACATGTCTATTTTTGCAACTTTACCCTAAAACATGCCCTCTATAAATCACTTTAAGTTTTTACACTGGTATGAAATGCACTAATAGAAATAAAATTTCTTTAAAAAAAAAACAACATGTTTTCTTTGTCCCCTGTGTGTGTGGTATAAATGTGTGTGTGTTTTAATGGGCAGCCACATTGCTGACCTCATCCTGTTTCTTGTGCCAGGCTTGCTTGGCAGCAGCAAGCTGGCTAGTGACCTGCAATTCAATCTCAACCTGCTTCTCTTCGGCCCACTGAGCTTTGAGTCGTTCCACATCCTCCTGGTGCCGAGAGTCCAAATCAGCTTTCAGTCTCTGTAGAGATGCTTCACACTCCTCTCTTCTCCTTATCTAAGACACGGACAGGTACCCAAACAGATTAACACAACAGCAAGTTTTATGAATGGTCCACTTTAGAATACCAATAATTTTTTTTACCACACACAAGCCACATCAAACACATTTTGCATGGACAGACATTAAACCTTTGACTCTTTTCTGTCTGTGGACTGTCCAAACACAGGGTATACCTCATTCTCTTTCTCTTTCTTCTCTGCTTCAATCTGGCTCTGCAGGTTTTCTTCCAGTTTGTCCTTCTCCTTGCAAACAGAAATGTAACACTCTTGTACTGCCAGCACCTCCTGACTGAGCTCAGCTACTTTTGACCTGTTTTGAGTAAAACAGGATCAAAATTCACACACCTGTCCATGAACACAGAAACTAGAGTCCAACGAATATAGGATTTTTAAGACCGATACCAATTTCGATATCTGAGATTTTAAAAATCCGATAATGATGTATTGGCCGATATTCTTTTTTTTTCCGGAAACATGATACAAACAAAGATTTTCCCCAACATTTGTTATGTGTAGTTATTTAAGAGTCCTCACCTAGATAACATGACATAATGCAGTTTGAAAATAAACTTGTTTTATTGTTATAAATAGTACTTTGAACAAAAGTACAACAAAATATATTAAAGTTTTGATAAGCAATGCAGTAAACTGATACAGTGACCTAGAGTAAACACTGCTGTTGAATGCATCTAATATTACATGACCGTCTGCAACAAGGACTTGTGACGCTGGGATTTCACATTACACGTTTGAAAGAGAAGCTAGATAACTTTGTTTGGCTACCAAGCCATGTTAGATACTTGTTCAGCTCACGTTTATTTACGTGTCCCCTCTGGTTCAATAATTTCCAATGCACCGACTGTAACTACAGACATGGGAGTCACAGATACATTGCTTCATTTAGGCAGAATAAGTTAAACACTACAGTTTAACTGCTTGTTAACGTTAGCGGTCTTCCAAGCATAAACATAACATTAGCTAGCTTTGTGGGTAACCTAATTTAGCAATGGGCAGCCTTATAAGCTGCTGTAAGCCATGTTGCCAGAGAATTTTTAGAAGTGACAAGGGAGAAATGATAGGACCGTTGTTTGTTTGCTCCCTAGAACTGCCACACTGTTTAATAAATAAACCTACAGTCGAGTTTGTCAACAGCTTAGCATACAAAACTACCATAGCGTTACACGTAATTTTGATGTTTGACTGACGGTACCGGCTTTCACATTACTGAAGCAAACCAGGCATGGCTTACATGAATGTCATAACATGGTTGAAAGATCCATCCTCCATCTCTCCATTTTTTTAATTGTCATTTATCGGCCATCATAAATGCTGATACCAATTTATCTGCAATTGGCTCACATCGGCCGATAATATTGGCATGCCGATTTATCGGTCGGGCTCCAACAGAAACCATTCATTCACAGGTGCTCATAAGCATACATATAATCTCAGCATCCTCCAGCCTCAGCCACACACTCACTCACTCACACACACACACACAGCATTTTATGAAGTCTTAACTACTCTCAGGGTAAATACATGTGAGACCAAACAAAGTTATGGTCAGATATGAAATTAGAAATGGAGCAGTTTTAGACATTTTGCTCACTTTGGCCCCAAGTGCACAAAGCAGCTGTGAGTCTGAGAGGAGAAGCATTTGCACACCAGGGGTCACACATGCTCTTACTCTAGTTGCTGTATCTCTTGTTGATGGAGGCTGTTGATTTGCTCCAGCTGAGCTGCGTGTTCCTGTGTCAGCTCAAGACGTACACGGTTCACCACATCATCTCTAAACTGCTGCTGTGTCCTCTCGTACCTATACACACACACACATTGGAAAACACATGCACACAAAGACAGGGCATACTATAATATAACGAAAACACTCCAATATTTGTCAACAGTTGGAGACAGGAAGCATAAAATATGAAAACCCAATTTTCACATGAGAAACTGCGTTTAAGTGAAAGACTTGGCCTACTCTTGGATGGAATTTCAAAGATTTATGCCAATGAATTCAACAAAGCCGTTTAGGTTTACACTGAAACATAAGCCTATTCCTGAATTTAAGCAAATCAGATCCATGACTGTATTCTCAGGTACTGATGTGGTGTTAGGAAAGACTTAGCACACACACTGTGCCACTACTAATGATGTTCATTAACAGCAAGGCAACCTCCCCGAGCAAGGACAGTCACACTCACCATGGTGTGTAGTTTTCTTTTAGTCTTTCTCCTCCACTCATCCTCCAACCCTTTTCCTTACCTCTCTGTTGCCTCCTGTTTCTCCTGGTCTAGCTCCTGGATCATCTCCCTCATTTTAGTACACAGCTCAGCATTGGCTGCCTTCACTTTATCCTCACTCTGTTTCAGCTCCTTATTCTGCTTCTCCAGAGACTACACACACACACACACACACACACACACACCAAATCCAATAGCCATGTCAAAACAAGTTAAACGTATTGCCTTGGAGAATAACTGAGCAGAAAAATATTGTAAATTTACATGTGAAGTAACCACAGTGTTAGGTGAATGTGAATACTCAGTTTAATTAGTTTGTTTGGTTTTACATTGTGACGAAGATGGAGTCCAAAAAAATCTGTCATTTTAGCTGATGATTCCAATAAGAAGGTATAGGTATTTGTGATAAGCAGGCACATTCTGACCTCCACTCTGTCTTGTAGGTGTTGTCTCTCTTCCTGCAGTTTGGCTAGCTCTTGGTGCAGAGAAGCAGCCATGTTGGTTGCTTCCAGATGTTTCTCCAGGCTTGTCTCCTTCACCTACAATAACCAGAAAACAGCAGCGCTGAACAGCCAAGACAGCAGAGGGCAATGGCTCAGTGGAAATGCTGCATCTGTGTTACACTAACAAGTTCTGCTCCAGATCCAGTCTGGAGGAACACACTGAGATTAACAATCTGGTTTTACAGGTGTGCATCGGGAAAAGATAAAGGGCAGAGGACAGGGACACACAGACACACAAACAAATAAACTACATGCGATTTAGGATACAATACTAACTATGCACAACCAGAGAAAACTGATAACCACATCAGCACTCAGTCTAGTCTGAACACCTCTAAAGAACAGAGGACCACACTTAGACAAGCTTTTCTTTCAAGCTTCAGTTGGAGTAGCTGATTTGATGAAACCTTGTCCTGACCTTGGAGTCCCGGGCAATAATCTCTGCCTGGTCCAGCTGGGTGTGCAGTTCCTCCACCTGCCTTTGAGAAGTCTGGAGCTCCTGCTGGAGCTGACTGATCCTCTGTCTCTTTGATTTCAGACAGGAAAGACAACGCTGCAGCTCTGACTTCAGTTCCCGCACCACGTCCTCCTTAGGCAGGCTGCTGGAATCCACCACCTCGGATATTAGGGGAGTGCTGAAAGAAAATGTTTGAAAAAAGGAAAAAAATTACCAGGACATCCCTCCATCCACACTGTAAATTCTAATTATAAATATTAAATGCTAAAATGATAAATAAAAACCAATTGGGACCAAGTAGGGCCTAATTTCATTTTTTAAAAAAGTCATTTAAGTACGTTAATGAGCCAGTTGAGGTTAGTACTGAGCTTTGAGTTATTGGTGTGAAAATTTAGCTCACTTGCTATTGTTCCTTACCCTGACAGTCCTAAGGCCAATTCGGGACATAACTGTCACGACGACTATGAAACTAAAGCACTTTGTAAAAGCCCAAAAAAGCAATGCCGTCACATTCTTCTCTGTTACTCAGCAGACTGATCAGACTTAGACAATTGAGCGGTTAATCTACAGTGACCTCATTTTACACATTGTTTCATTTTTAGTGTAATGAAGATTTTAGATATGACTTTAATTGATTTTTTTATACAAATGTCTGTAGTAGACTGTTTGAATATGAACCAAAATGTAAAATCACAGTCTAAAACACAATATAATTTAAACTTCAACCAAAACTGTGAAGCACTTTTCTATATGGCCAAAAAAAAAAAAAGGTCACCTGTGTAATCTACTGTTTTTCCAGTGGGCTTTCTTGATGCCAAGTTCCACGTAGGAGTCAGAGAGATGCTGTTCCCAGTCTCCATTGACCTCCAGAGTAACAGCTCCGTGTCTAATGGCCGACTCATACAGGGTGATCTGCTCCTTCAGATCACTC
This sequence comes from Chanos chanos, assembly GCF_902362185.1. Classification (NCBI taxonomy): domain Eukaryota; kingdom Metazoa; phylum Chordata; class Actinopteri; order Gonorynchiformes; family Chanidae; genus Chanos; species Chanos chanos. Next base: position 36,362,476 of record NC_044496.1, read on the forward strand.
AGCTCCTCCTGGGGAGACGGGAGGGAAAGACGACAACACAGTCAACACAAAGAAATCCAGTCCTGTCATTTTTTTTAACTGAACTGTGAGGAGAGATTTGATTGAAGTTTAGGTCATGATGACTGACATACATTTACTTCAGTGGAAATTTTTTTGGTTTGTTTGCAAACATTGTCTATGACTGAGAGGAAAGAAAGGTAAAAGAAACAAATAGTCAAAGAAAAAAAGCAATGAAAAGAAGACACAAAAAAGTGAAAGAAAGGAAAAAGAACAAAAAGACAAGAACTGTAATTGATTTTACGGACCTGCAGGGTTTTGTTCATGTTGTCACTGATGCTCAGGGCTGACTGGGCCTGCTGCAGTTTCATTTGTATTTGACTCATCTCTTGAACAGAACCTAAAATATACCAGCAGCAGGGGTGTTACAAGTAAACACCACAATGAGCAAACTAAAACTGCACAGGCTTTCAGAAATAAATGTATTTTAAAAAACATTTCTAATTTATTTTTTCAGTATCACTGATGTATATAGACTGTAAACAGTGATGCTGGGCTTTAAATAAACTTAAATTTAACTTAAACTTACACAGTGCATGAAACGACTTTGGATGAACCTTATTTGGGGGGGGGGGCAACTTCTGAACAGTTTGTTTTCTCTATTTATTTGAAATTGGTGTACTGAAGTACCATTCGTGTGGGAAGAAGAGCAGTGACCCATGTGGTGACCAGAGAAATAAACACAAACAAACACAAGCATTCTCTTTCTCTCTCACATACACACACGCAGACACACACAGACTGACCAGTCTGTAGCAGCTTGGCACACTGTTGTTGGCTCTGCTCCAGCTGTTGTGTGAGAGTGTTAATGATTGCGGCTCTCTCCACCTGCTCCCCTTCTCTCTGCCTCTCCAACTGCCTCACCTGCTCTCTCAGCCTCTGGCCTGCCTCCATCTCACACACACACATACACAGCAGAAGATCAGCATGTAAACATGTACTGTCATCTATAAACACAACCTAACACACACACACACACACACATATACACACACTCAAACAGCACAGTCAGTGTGCATGAAAGTCTCAATGACATTTCACATACAGTGATGATGAGTCTTCACATACCACAGTCCCTAACGCAATGCAAATTGGTCTGGAACCCCTGTGGGTCAACAGCGCCCTCTTGTGCTTGTTGGCTGTGACTGATATAAACCACCCTTCATTTTACAACATGTATTTCTCTGTTTGGTCTACTGGGGCCAAGACAGGCAAAAAAGGCTGAAATGAATGAGCTCAGTAGTTGTTTGTTTGTGGATTTCTCCCCTTCAGTTTACATAAAATCAGCAACAGAGTTGAGAAAAAAATCTTAAGGTGTTAGAGAACAGCTGAAGAGTATTATAATGAATAATATTGCCAAGTGGAGAACAATATTAAGAACAATACCGTTGCGTATTCACCACTAATTTTTCCACTGGCGCCCTGAGGCAGGACAGAGTGACAAATATGCCATCATAATTTCCATCTGGGATGAGTTTCAGATTTAGTCTCTTATCATTAGTATCACATGTGTGCATGAATTGTTCAGGTGAAAATCATTATTTATTAATTTGTCGCTTGTGAATGATGCACAGAAGAGACTCAAACCACCAATATCTTTCCATAAAAAAAAAAAAAAAAACACCTGCCTTTTCTTACTGCTTATCTCCTTAATTTCATCTACTAGTCTGTTTTATGTTTAAGATTAATAATATGATGATAACTGGGCAATCTTTTTTTTAGTTGTCCAATTGCAAGTGTATGTATATACTGCCAAAAAAAAATAAAAAGACCTGTACTCCAGGGCATTTATTTGTGTCTGTGAGCGTGCGCATGTGTGTGTGTGTGTGTGTGCGTGTGCTATGGTGTAAGTGATCTCTCCTGCAGAACCTGTGTATGTGTGTGTGTGTGTGTGTGTGTGCTATGGTGTAAGTGATCTCTCCTGCAGAACCTGTGTATGTGTGTGTGTGTGTGTGTGCTATGGTGTAAGTGATCTCTCCTGCAGAACCTGTGTATGTGTGTGTGTGTGTGTGTGTGTGCTATGGTGTAAGTGATGTCTCCTGCAGAGCCTGTGTATGTGTGTGCTGTGAGTGGGTGGGTGGGTTGTGGAACACACAGACCTTCTCCTGCAGGGTCTGTGTGTGTGTGTGTGTGTGTGTGTGTTTGTATGTATGCTAACCTGCTCCTGTAAGGCCTGTGTTTGAGCGTCAAGTTTCTGTTGTAGACTAAGGAGTCTGGCCTCATGCTGCTCTCTCATGGCTGTCATATCACGATCGTGCTGCTCGCGAGCACGCGTCAGTGTTTCAGAACGACACAACTCCATCATCTGCTGCTGCATGCTGTCTACTGCTGCCTCTGCCACGCGCTGCTTCTTCACGCTCTACACACGTATACACACAAGCACATCCATATATATATACACACACGCGCACGCCCACACGCAGACATACACACACACACGCACACCACACCGTACTAGCCTGAGTCGATGCATTTCACATAAAAAAATCTACAACATCTGCACAAAGGTATATTTAGCCATCATGGCCATTTAAAGTTTGCATCACACAAATTTTGTCTTGTAATATAAAAATCTGTGCTTACTTCTACAACACATGTTGGGCAAAACTTTCACAATCTGTACCAACCTGAGCAAATGAGACCCAGCCTGATTAAGGTTCTCATTAAGTAGGCTGTTATACTGTAAACATACCTCTTGCTCTCTCTCAGTCAGAGCCTGAACTTGTCTCTCCAGAGATTTGATTTTGCCTTGCAGCTGACTCTCCCTCTCCTTTGACTCCTCTATCAGATGACTTGACTCCTTCAGCGATACAGCAAGACCTTCCTTCTCATCTGAAAAAAAATCACGCAGCATTAAGAATCAAACCTCAGTCTATTGTACTCAATACATTACTATTTTATTTTGTTGTTTAACAACAATGAAATAACAGTAACAACAACAACAAAAATAATTGTTGTTATTATTTCTATTGTTAGAAAATCCAAATTTTTCACAGCACAGTCATTCTAGTTATCCAGTTAACTTAAACACCACATGTCGTAAACGACTTCCCTGGTTCTCAATGACAGATTTCTGATCCCATTGCTCCCACACGTACCTTTCACAATGGCAAACTGGTGCTCTAGGTATCTTATCTTGCGCCTACTGTCTTCAAGTTTCTGCTCCAAGTCCTCAATTTGTCTTAATTGGGCCTTGTTGATTATCTGGAGCTGAGCAAGCCTTTGAGACTCAACAGTATCTGCCAAACAAGGTCCATGAATTGTTAAGGAGCTGCCCTCAGCGATTTTCATTATCAGAGCATTCTGATTCGGTGGTTTCGATTATTCAGTGAACTGATCAAAGTGTTATGCAGCCACATCAGCTAAGACAGATTCCCAAAGCACTCACTTTGTTTTGAGTCCAGAAAGTCCCTCTGAAGGTGGTCAAAGCGACTGTCTTGATGGGCAGTTTGAGGGTTAAACATACCTGGCTGCCTGGCAGCCTGGTGTGGGTTGTAGCTGGCCTTGTAACAATCCACAGCTTTGTTGCCAGGTCTCTCGTTGTCAAAATTCTAAAACAATAAACAGAAAACAAGGCACTTACCTAACACTCCAATAAAGTGATAAATACCTAAAATGTATTATTTCAAATATAGAATCACAAAAGCAAGGACTGTATAATACATGTATAAAAACAATTCTAAAATTTCACCAAATGACAAGAAATATTCCAGGTTTCCTTCCTTATTCAAAATGAATATTTAAGTCATGACTTGGAATCTAGGGCAAATCATGAGGGTAAATCAAGGTGCGAGTAGTATTTCAAACATCTCCCAATCACCTGAAAATGGCTTGCGACACTAGCATGATCTCCATAGCCCTGCCCCTCTCCTCTGTGGTACTCCCTCCCTGGGTGGACGACAGCATGGTGGTAAGGTTCTTGTGCATACCCCTCCCCGGCGGAGAAGTCGTTTTCGCCCCCTCCTTGTTCTGTGTCAATGCTGGAGTAGCCAGTGCCCCCGTGGTCATGCTGGTAGTCCTGGTCCTGCTGGTGTTCCCAGCCTTGAGCTAAATGTTCAGTCCCATTATGAAGGTGATTAGCATGGCCATTCAGCCGGGCTGTTCCATTCTCATAGGGATAGTCCTCATGGTAAGAACCCTCACCATAGTTCTCCTCATAGTTCTTTAAAGAATAAAAGAATAAAAGACAAATAAAATGGTTTCGATTAAATACTACGTACACAATAGCAGCTTGAACTGAAACCACTCCTACAGTTGAAGACTCCTGTATACTGTATAGGCATATGATTAATGTTTTTATTAAATGTATTTCAGTTGTAATTGCGCCTCTCATACCTTATTGTAACTCATTTTTAGACATTTTTATGAACATGATGATGGTTTAAAGCAACAATCATCATCAAAATGCATATGTACTGCATTTCATTCCGATGTATGTATTCAAAAAAATCATAAAATTTTCAACTCACCTCCTCAGGGGAGGCAGGCCTGGACTGATGTGGCCACCCAATTTGTCCATTCTCACCATGTTGTTGTCTGGACCGCACACAAAAATACATCTCAGTATTACGTCAAGCTTTCAGAAGAGTTCAACTGTTGTGCTTCATTAACACTCCTGAGACTAGAGCCACATGGACAGTGGATCAGCTCTACCTGTCATCGTTGTCGTGGTGACTGCAGTCGGAGTAGTCCAGCTCAGGAGAGGAGCAGTCCCGGCTGTCCTCCAGCATGTCATCTGGAAGGTCAGTCAGGAGCTTGTGCAGCTAGAGAATACACACACAGACACACGCACAGACACACACACATACACAACCATATGTCAAAAAGAACTGTCCATGCTGAACTCCCCATGAATGAAAACATCCTGTTCAAGAACTTCTAATCTTTCTTTTTCTTTTTTTGAATGCATAAGGTGAATGAGGTGAGTTTCTGATGGATGACTCACTAACAGAAATAAGTAACTCAGTCACAGCAGTGGGGGAGGTAACCGTGGAAACGGTTTATGAAAACAAAGCAGCAGCAACGCCAAATTAGTAAAATACATTTCAGAATGAAATGAAGTCCAGGCAGGTTTAAGAGGCCAGCACGTTAAGAAACAACCAAACCATTCCGGACTTAAAATCAGACAGATCAAGACACTTTCCATGTTACATTTAACTGTCCTTTTGAGCTAATATGTTTAAACCACTCATTCCTCCTCAGTGTCACAGCCAGAGAACAGTGGCAGTCTGTCCTGACAGTGAGTGGGAACACAAACCAGCCTTGCCCAGTAGACTTACTTCCCATAAGGAGTGGAGAATGAGTCTCACATCCCTCACTGTCTCCTCGACAACCATGCTGCTCCACTTCCGCATTTAGACTCACGCTAGCACCATGAAGCGCAAGCCACTGTACCAGAACCACATGCCGAAAGACTTTTTTTGGGGGTAGACTTTTCCTCTCTCTCTCCCATGTGAGTAAAATGATTAAGCTGGAAAAAGCAGGTTAAAGGACCAAAGACATTTGCTGCACTGTCCAAATGTTTATCTTCATTCTGGTCTGGGGGCTGCCCATTGTAAGGGTCTCACCATACATTTCAGTTAATTGGAGCAGAAAGATTTCTGAATTCCAGTGGGGAAAAAAAAAGAAAGAAAAGAAAAAAACCTTCCCACTGACCGAGTTTACGTGCGCATAAGTTCCACATTAAAAACCATGATTCCAAAGTTCACCAAAAATCACTTTTGCTGTATCATCCTCTTTAACCTTTAAAGAATCTTTTCTCAAACATACTGATCACTGACACTCCTTGTTCAGTGGTCATCTCCATTTTCCCAGTTTTGAGTTCATATAATATCCAGATAAGCTCTTTCCCTCGGTGTGGCAGACAGTGGAAAGCAAATCAGGGCAGAATAATTGAGTCAGGGTGACACACCTGACAGCGTTTGACTTGCACCAATACCTGTTCACTGTTCAGTGCTCAGGAGACAGCTGAGGGCTGAGTCGCAGCCTGCATGTGTCTGATTGGAGAAGTCAGCATTCTTTAAACATAAACACTCTAAAAGGAATTCTCTCATACTACCAACAGAGAAAGCCACCTTCATATAAATGACACCAGGATCTATGACTGGAGCAAGACAGGTATGAAAAATCTCCTCCTATATTTACAGCTTAGTCAAGACCATTACAATGGCAGAGGTATCTACAAGCTTCACGTGGAATGGCTATTTACTTAAATCCAGGCAGCACTGCTGCCATCACACCCCATCACTAAAAACAAATGAAACCTACACTGGTAACAATAATATCAGTGAAGTTGTAGTATGCATAAAATTTAAAATAACTAAACATTTGAGAGAGTATTTCCTGCTCAACTGTATTAAACAGTTATCTTTCGGGTATAAGACGTGACCATTAAATAAATGTGCCAATAACAATGCATCGCTTCAAATCCTTTACAGATATAATACGGTCAGCAAGTCTACGTCTGTACAAATGCTGGAGGTAAAATCGGCATTCACTTCAAAGTTGAGGGATCTGCACCTTGTGATTAGCGTGCTTCAGGTCGCTTGATAATGTTCCACATGCGCTCACACACTGGATATCAACAGAGATAGCCATCTCATAACGTACGGGCAGTTCTTTCTCAACACGACTCAGGGCTCGTTAAATTACGTAGAGTGGGTAACTTACCTCTTGTTCTCGTGCATAATCCTCTTGATCGTACTCCTCTTCGTCATGCTGAGTCTGCAAGGCTGCACTGTCGAAGTCAATGGACATGATGATTTGACCTGCACATCAGACTTAGCCAAACCTAGACGCCCGGAATATTAAAAAGCCACACGTTAGAACACAACAGACATTCAACGTTTAGAAATATTAGACATCTGCTTTTATGCTCAGATTCAATGTTAATCCGACATACACACGTTGGTGGGATACGTTGTAAATTCATTTTACTGTCAGCTCGACAAGTTATGTTAATAACAAAACAGGTAAGGTTAAACCAACTTGTCAGAAGTAGTTAAAAAGGAAGTTACAGTAAGTGTCACGAAAAAGTGGGCTTCGCGGAGAATAAACTGAGGTTTGGCTTTGTATTATCAACTCACTGAATACACAGTCTTCATCTGTTTTTGCCGTTATGGATAACTCAAACTGTAAAAGTATCCTGTTAGTTAACTATTAAGCAATTCGGCCATCTCTGTCTTAGCTTGCTAGCTGTCTCGTGCGGCTTGTTATTATTCTTTGGACAGCTGTTGTCTAGTTGGCCAATTAGCCACCAAACTAAAGTTGCACGACACCTCAGTGCCTTAAAGACGTGTAGTTCCAACAAACGCACTCTTACCTTTATTGTTTGAGCTATGCGTCCAGTGTTTGGTGGTATTGTCAATATCAGATTTGTACCCAAGCTAAAAAAAAATCGATGCTCATATATCAACCATCGCAACAATGCTAAAGACCATGTAGCAGGCTAGCTAATATAGCTAAGCAATAGCATGTAAAGCACGCAGCGAATACACAAAAGAAGATCCTTTGAAAGTCCGTTGCCAAACAAATCAGTTACTCTGGTTAATTACTAGATATGTATGGTCTCACTATTCACCAGTATGATGTACCTTAAAAGTTTCAAGTTTGGTTTGGAACTTGGTACTCAACATTGATTTTATTACGTGGGCCCTTTGAAAGCTGGCGCCCGAAACAGCGGCAAAGGTCCCACGTCCTGATTGGTTGACTGAATGGCTACGTAGTAGATAGAGCTCAGATTTAGTTGTACGTGCCTGCAGTCCCAATGGGTAAATTCTCTTACTAAATAATACAGTATAAACGAATTCAAAAAGTGAAAGATACCTAAAAGATAACAAACTTTGATAATGGACTATGTTAATTCTTAATATGTTGGCATGCTGACAAAATAACTCAGTGAACAAGTCAATTTATCCAAGGTTATATGTCTTATAGTATGCTGGCCTACTACACGATGAAAGAGTCTTATTTATAGTACTGTGAAAAGTAAGAGAGAGTAAGTCTATTTCCAGTGTCTCATTTCTCATGTGTAACATTTCTCACGTTTTACCAAACATACACTTATCATAGCTCACACTCTCTCTTTCTCTCTCTCAAACACATGCACACATACGCACAAATAGAGAGAGAGAGGGAGAGTATCTGAAGCAACAAAGACATCTTTTATTTTGGTTCAAATATGAAACATAAGAGCCTGGGTTGCATCACAATTGAACTCCTTTGCACTGTTTTGAGTGAAAACTAGAGGAATTTTTGCAATGAAAGTGTTTTCACAGACACCAGTGATGCAGTGCGAGAAAGGCAAGGTTCACCTTTTTTCCCACCTTTTTAAACCTCAAAACAACTCTGTGTATGGGGGTACATTCTAAAAAGAGGAACAGCTGAGTTTCAAGATTCTAACAAATGGCATCTTCAACTGGGAAAAACAGGAGCACCTGAGGTCATAGCCGCAGTCACACTAGTTAAAATCGTTAATTCATTTGTCCCACTGGTGTTTGTGGAGGTGAAAAAACTGTCAGAATTCTGAAACGCAGCCATCACAACTAATGAAATGTATCCAGTCGCCCCTGACAGAGTTATTTTAAGGTAACATGACAGCGGAAAAAAATATATACACATATATAAACCTGCCCTTTAAGAGACTGTATCTGAATGCAAAACAAACAAAACATGCTGTCAATGTTCAACAAGTAAACATTTCACTTAATTACTGAGTGTCCTTACACTTTCCAAAAGTTCTCAAAGTGAATCTGATGTCTTTTTCAACATTAAACATAACCAAGTGTCGAAACGTGATTAAAATTAATAACATTTTTCATTTGATGACAATATGACAGCCCAAACCATTAATGTATCACAGGTTTAAAGATTCCAATATTCTGTGGCTATTTTTGTTGTCTTTAGGATGTTTAAAGCAGTTGAGGCTTAAATAACTGCAGCTGAAAAAAAAATATATAAACTAGACAATTTCAGCACACACTTCATGTCAATCAGTGATCTGGGATTACATGATGTTGTTTTTTTTCACTGACAGCCTTCTGTACCCTTTCACCTGGCTGCCTCATAAGTGAAATGTCTCCAGATTCTGAGCTTTGTCAATCAAGCCAGTTTACTGACAATGGCTTGGTTGAGAGAGTTAAGCTGATTGGTCCATTTATCTAAAGCAGTGTATCGCGCTCCACCTCTTTTCTGGTGGTCAAGCTCCAGCAGTTGGTTGACCTGGTCAATGCGGCCATTGATTGTGCTGAAAGAGACAATGTGGAGTGGCAGGACATGACTATTAAAATTCTCAAAGGTTGTGAACATTTAAACCCAATCAAAACATGCAGTAAGAAATTCATATGTTTTGGTTTTTTTTACAGTACCAGTGAAATATTCATAGATTTGATAGTTCTCAAACACAAAACAAATGGGACTTCCTCAACATAAACATGAAGGTCTCTTAAATCAATACATGCCCGATGACATGTCCTGTTGCTCTTGTGTGGAGAAAGATGAAATTCACTGAATTCAAGAAAATTCATATAGTTCAGTGAAAACAATAGCATTATTCACTTGAACCTAAATAAGTAAGACCACTGATACACAGACTTTAAAAAATAAATAAATCAATAAAACTTACTTGTCTAGTATGCACTGAACGAGCAAGCTTTCAACATCTGCAACATCAATGTTTAATTCCTGCAGAGGCACAGTTGACATTAAAAATACTGAAATTAAACTAGACACAACAGAGATGCAGAGATGTCAAATTTACAGAGTGGAGAGCTCTTACCTTTGAGATGAATGGTATGTGTATTCTAGTATAAGGCTTAATTAATTTGATAAGCACTTGTGTTCTTATGTTACGCAACAATTCTGAAACATGAAAGAAACAACAATAAAAAAAAGACATTCATACATTGAGTCGTCAAGAAGACACAGTTAGTCTGAGGAATCTGAACACTCAATTCATCACACTTAAAATACAAAACATGCAAAACATAATATTCACAGTCACAACTATTCAATTTTAGGGTCAAAGTTACAATGTAAAAAATTACATGTTGAAATTAAACACCATTATAACAGTGTTAAAATGTACATGTCCTCTACATATTTCAGAAAAAAATGCACAGGTAAGGAAAGAAACTCACCCTCGATGTGTTCTCTGATGAAGGGATCATCCATAATGTTACTGTGGTTTGTCTTCAGGATCTTCTCAAACTCTGTGATGTCATTGTTCTGGTAGGCACTGGGATGGGAAAAATAATAATGACATCATTAATTCAACTTTCCCAGACTCAAGGAATGGGATGGTTTTCACAATAAATTGATTTACCCATCTGATAAAGTGAAACTGTGGGGACAGCATGATATAACAGACATTTAATCGCATTTATATAGCCTTACCTTACCAAGTTTGTCATTGCTAGAATCTCTGGGTCATTTTTGTAGGGTTTTGCCTAGTAGTTCAACCAAAAATTCAAACAATCAGTCTGTTTGTCCAACCACAAATCAACATTTATTACATGTCCAATTAATATGAGTATTTGACAGTTCTAAATACCTCTTGAGAGTCGAATGGGTTTATTCCTGATTTCATCAGCATGTTGGCCAAAACTAAATACTTGAGACACGTGGTTCGTCTGGGGCTTCCTGATTCATCGTAGTTTTTGAATGCTTCAAAAAAGTCTGTATGTGCCTTCTCAAACTCTCCCTCTCTCAGGTGCATTTTCCCGCCACACTCTACAGCACAGATCAACAGTATGTTAATAATATTCAAACCGAAGGACGTTCATCCAAAGAATAAAACCAATCACATCTCTTGTAAAATCACAGAACACAACAATATTTACCAAAAAAAGAAAAGAAGAAAAAAAGCAAACAAATTAATTAATAAAGTCTAATAAAATACTGCTACTCAAAACAATGTATGTATCTTGAGAGAATTCTTAAAACAGGGTCTTGGAGGAATATCACGTTGTTGTACCTCTGATTACACCCATGATGAGGGGGTGGGGTATTGCCGACTTGATGTGCAGAGACTGCTCATAAAGGGCTTTCAGCTTCTTGTTGTTTTTCTGTGCAGTGTACATTTGGATTTCCAGAGCATAGATCTCTAATAACTGAGTGCCTTTCTTAAGGTCATCCTCTCCATCATCCGTCTGTGGGAGGAGCATCGAGTAAGTTCAAGTACATAACGGTGATCTAGACTAATCAAAGGACGGATGGACTATAACAAATGTAACAAGGGCTAAAACAAGGGCTGACATAAAACAAGTCTGGCAGTTACGCATTAATAAAATGACAGTTGTTCTTCCTCCTTTACCTGACATGACTGGTGCAACTGTCGTAGAATTTTCTGCAGTTTCCCATACTCTTCTCTCTCCAGATATAATTTTCCCAGCTGCATGAGACAAAAGGAACAATTCTTATTGCCTGATACCACCTTGAGCTTATGAATAATATTCTGTATAATCAAGCCATCACCTTATCCAAAATATAAACGGCTTTTCTCCTTCGATTTTTTATTCAATTTTAATCCTGGCTTAGTCTTAATATTTGAAAGAAATGGCCTACATAGTATATGATTACTGTATGGTTTAGACAGAAGAAACAGACCTTTGTATTAGTTTTAAACCATAGCCTGTCGTTCTTGGCATCTTTCAGTGCTTCCAGAGTAGTCTCATAAAATTCCTGCAGCAAGTCCATCTGTAAGACAGAACATATAAGATTATATCTCAGTCTTTTGCATTGAACTAATGACATCTACACAGTTCTCCTTAAAGTTGTAAATACTCACCTGTTTGGAGGTGGAGATGTAATCTAGTATAGAATTGATGGATTTCTCAGAATAATTCCTGGTAACAGCGCTCCGAATGTAAGTCAAAAGTTGCTTGTACCGGTTCATCATTTCAGGGAAATTTGTCTGTCCATTTAAACAAATAAATGAATAAAACACATTATTCTGAATTCGTAGTACATCTCCAAAGACATGTCTACAAAAATACATTTTCCACAACGACTATTTGGTTTTCCATTTTTATAAATTCTATATGTATATATGTAAACAAAAAAAAATTTAACTTTCACGAAAGGTCTTGTCGTGGTTCAAGAATTTCACTTTATTTTAAAAACAAAAATTTATTTTAGGTCAAAATATACTGATTTAATTTTTTCTCACCAGTTTAAAGTTTATCTTAATCATCTGTTTTAATGCCTTGAATCCCCATTCTCCTTTCTCACCCTCCAGTTCCAGCACCTGATTAAGATCAAGCAAAAGAGTGCTGAGTTTATTAACAACATTTCACAGCTCTCACTTCAGGTGGATTCTACAGATGTGGTCTTTTTAAAGATGATTTACCTTTTGGAAGCTACTCAGAGCAGCCTTTGGGTCATCTTCCTTCAGAGCTTTGGAATTGTAGTACTGATTCTCCAGGTCAACATTAGGCTCAGAGTTGCTGTCCTCTGAGTATTCCTGTCATGCAAATAGGAAACAGATTATTGAAAAAGTAAGTTCCTCACCCAGGAGAAAAAAAAAATCTTCAAAGCCATTTTATCTTTTATAAATACAGATCATTTGAATAAAATCAATAACACTAGTAGAACCTATAAATACGTACTTTATTGGCCATCGCAGGCCTTAAATTGTTAAATTAAACGTATGGCGTTGTTATGGCAAGTGCACAGACACAGCTGGTGGAACACCCATTCAGTAGCAAGCTAGTAGGTGTGCCAATAAGTCCCAGTTGTTATGTTCATTTTTCAATCAAATGGTATTATACTGTATGAGCGTGAGAAAAAATAGGCGAATTCGAGCCCACTGTAATTCAACTCACAGCGCTTGCCGGATTATCTTGGCAAATTTACAAGGGACGTTAGCTAGCATTTCTGCATGCCAAACTAGCTAAAAGCTAAAGATAAGTCAGCCGGGATAGTTAAACATAGACTACCTCTGCTATCAAGCAGCAAGTTACCAAACTGACAGATAGCAAAAACAGTCATAACTAAGTCCCTTAACTTGACAAGCAGAGGCAAATGCAGTTAAAGCTGCAATTACATTTTAATTTCCGTTCATTTTTATTGAAACCGATTAATATGTTCGAATGCAACCTGTGTTTCTTGTATGCTAACTAAGCTAAGCTAGCAAAAGAAACTGCCCTCGCTCATTGGGGTAAACTAGAGGGATAGGTAATCGCTACGTTCGCATTCACAGTCCGCTCAGATCGTTTATGCGGAATATAATTTGTGCAAAATCAAATGTATGCACAGTAAAGTACAATGCTATATTCTTACCAAGTCATAATCCTCCTCATCATCGCACATAAAATCATCTTCCATGTCAGACATCTTGACCGGTGAGAAGAACCGAATATACTTCCCAGCATGCTTTACGACTCAAAAACTCATTGGGCCTGCGAACTGCTGCGTGCCGTCGTTGGTGCGCGCTCTATGCGCTCCCAGCACGTTCATGAACTAATGTATAATTTCCTTCCGTAATGTTGGTGAAGTATACTCCGAGTGTGACAGTCAGGTGATTAAATTTGAGGAATTATTCCACTTTTGTGTCATATTTACTGTTCTCCCAGAGAAAGAGAGAGAGTCGAAATGGCAACATTTCCGCCAAAATTAAAAGTGGCATTCGGTGCCAATGAAAGGTGAGTAGAGTTGCTAGAGTCTCCACTTGGATTTTTGCATTGAATGAGTAGAGCGAGTTTGACTTGCAAGGAGGACGATGTTGTGGTTTGTTGAAGAGGCATTCATTCACCCCGAGAAATGTTGCTATAATGTTTGTATGAACAGTTCCCTACACAGGGCAGCCTAATTTCGTGAAATACAATATTATGCGCTAATAAACCGCCAATGATTTTCCAGATTGCAGAAACTGAAAGAAGCGTTCAATGAAAAATACGGAGAGCCTGCTCTTTTTTATGCTTGTGCCCCAGGAAGAGTAAATTTGATAGGTAAGCTATGAGAGAATTTCACATTGATGTGTGTATTGCACTTAATATTCTCCTCAACCCCTATTAGGGTTTCTGTACTGGGCTGTGTAACTCTTGTTTTTAACTATGTTGAATACAGGAGAGCACATTGACTACTGTGGCTATGCTGTGCTTCCCATGGCAATCGAGCAAAATATTCTTGCTGCTGTGTCAGTGAATAAGTCTCAGGAAATCCGCTTGGCTAATACGGACAATAAATATAAGTAAGATTTCCATTACCGAACTTCTGCGCTGGAATATGTAATGTTTTTCAACTACTGAACAATCCCTAATGATGTGTAGTGATAATAATTACACCGAACATTGTGATTTTCAGGGATTACAGGGTGTCTGTTGAAAATATTATCATAGACAGAGAGAATCCCCAATGGCAATACTACTTCCTTTGTGGGGTAAAAGGGATACAAGTGAGTCATCTACTTTATGTACTTACGTATCATGATCAACACGTTTCAGAAATATGTTGACTGAACTCACTTCTTGAGTGGTCTCATTCATATATTATTTCTTCATCTCTCCAGGAGCAGCTGAACCTGGCCTCCCTGGTCGGGATGCAGTGTGTGGTTGATGGAACTATCCCTGCGAGCTCTGGCCTGTCAAGTTCAAGTGCTTTGGTGTGCTGTGCAGGTCTTGTCACCATGGAGGCCAATCAAAAATCCCTCTCTAAAGTAACCAACATTATAATCTTATTACTATCAGGACATTGTGCTATGTGATTTTACACAGGCATAGTTATGTTTACTCAAGGAAGGGGGTGTATCTCTGGACTGTGTTCTGCTAGTCCTTCTCTGAGAACCTGGCCTTTAGGAAGTCAAATAACTATAACCTCTCTCCTTTAATTTACATTGTACAAACAAGTTGATGATTAATTGTTGTTTGTTACCTTGTTTTACCTCTAGGTGGCACTGGCTGAGACATGTGCCAGATGTGAGCGCTATATTGGCACAGAGGGAGGAGGAATGGATCAGTCCATCTCTTTCCTGGCAGAGAAAGGGACTGTAATGTACCCCATCATTTCTCCCAAGACTGTATTTTACACAAGAGTGCTACTGCATATAATTAATTAAGCATGGTTTCCAATTATCAGATTTTATGTTTTAGAATACACACAAACACTCAAATAAAAGTGATCCAAAATTAAGTGTATATGTTTTCAAAGTATGTTTACTATTGCATATGCTACTATAAAGAGGAGCATATGTTTCAAGAGTCAGTTACAATTTTATGCATTTTAATTTGTACCACACAGGATATATACAATATGTGTATCTCAGACGTTATGATACCGTTGTTTCTGTGTGCGTTTGATGTTGATGTGATTATTGTCTTTTTGTCTTAGGCAAAGCTGATTGAGTTTAATCCACTGAGGGCCACAGATGTGAAGCTCCCTGATGGAGCTGTGTTTGTGATTGCTAACTGCTGTGTGGAGATGAACAAGGCAGCCACCTCTCACTTCAACATCAGAGTAGTGGAATGTCGCATTGCCACAAAGGTACAGCACTCAAGTATAGAAACCACAAACAGTTATTTCAACCCACATGTTCAGTAGATACAGCTCCTCAATTTAGATCATTTACAGGGATGGTTTCAACCTGATATAATTTTAAATTGTTCTGTTTTACATAGAAAATCACTACAACAAACAAAATCAGTGCAGATATATGATATGTACTCCACATTAATGCCCTGAATGTTTGTTACGTGATAACAGACCACACAGACTTGACATGATGGTAATGTTGGATATAAAGAAATCTTTTGCTGTTTGTCAGGTTAGTCTCCGCAGGTACAGTATCACATGTAAATCAGCACTGAGTGAGTGAATGACACTGTGGTCAGAGCAGATGTGGTCTGTTGTAACAGATATTGGCTAAGTCTCGCGGGTTGGAGTGGTCGAGGCTGCAGAAGCTTGGGGAGTTGCAGACTGAGTTAGGGGTAAGTCTGGAGAAGATGCTGGAACTATTAGAGGAGGTTCTCCATCCCGAGCCATACAGCAGAGAGGAGATCTGTAAGACCTTGGGGATCACCGCAGAGCAGCTGTGTGACAGCATCCTCAGCGTCAACACACAGCATGGTGAGGGACCACCACACACACAATCTCAGAGCACCTAGAGTTGCCATGCTGTTTCTAGGGGCTATCTTTAAGAAGTCAGCTGGATAGATTACAGAAAGCAAAAAGCTCATGGCACCCTACTAAGTGTTTCATTGACAGATTTTCATTGTCTTTAAGCAGGTCCCTGTTGGCACTAGTGAATAAAACAGCATTGGTTAGTGGACCAGTGAACATGGTTGAGTGAATGCTTTGGCATGGCAGGCAGCGATATGCCACGATTGTTGGCTTATACCAGTATAAAAACAAAAAATGCTTCCTCTTGCCTTTTAAACATAGGAGGGAACACTTGCAATGTATTGTTTAAAATAGTAGAATAGTAGTATTCTTAACATATTAGCAGTTATAGTGGTGAATATTGTACAATTATCAATATGAATACTAATATCCAGCGTAATACAAGAAATTTCTTTTTCTATGGAAAAGTATTATACAGGTATACATAATCTCACAAACTCTTGAAAATAATTACATGTTGTATGTTAGACCCAAACCCTGTCTCTCTCTCTTTTTCTCTCTTTCTCTCTTCCTTTTCCCTGTCTCCTCTACCTCAGTAACCCATTTTCAGCTGTACCAACGGGCTAAGCATGTGTATGGAGAGGCTGCACGGGTCCTGCAGTTTAAGGGAGTGTGTGATTCTGATCCTGCTGATGCCATCGTGCAGCTGGGTACCCTAATGAACGAGAGCCATGCCAGCTGTAGAGACCTGTATGAGTGCAGCTGCCCTGAACTGGACCAGCTGGTGGACATTTGTCTGTGAGTGAAATAGAATCAAATGGTTGTCAGTGTTTCTCAGCTCCAAACTAGTCTTTGCCTGAGATTCAGTGAACAAGCATATATCTGTCCCAGTCCAGCAGAAAGCAGCCTCATTCAGTGTGACAGCTCAAAAGGGCCTCAATTAAATGAATCAGGTTGGTGATTCACCCAATCAAGGCACTTGATCAAAGCAAAACTGTCCACGAGGTCCCTCCACTGGAGCTGAGAAAAACTTGGTTATGTTAATCTCATTTATTTGAATGTGTAAGACTTTGAGATCTTTCATAAAATAAAAATTAGATATAGGTACTGAAATCAAAGAATTGTGTTTGACAGTATTGAATGTGATCTTTTACTGTTATTTTGATGATCTTTCACTCACAAATACGTGAAGGATTAGAGTAGGTCAGAGTTTGATTCTGAAAAGACTTACTCACATTTAGAAGCAAGCATTTTCCAATTGCAAGTGGAGTTTAACTGTGCTATTTCAGTGTTATTTTAGAACTCATTCACTTCCCTTCACAGGCAGGCTGGTGCTGTGGGGTCACGGTTAACAGGAGCTGGATGGGGAGGTTGCACTGTTTCCATGGTACCCAGTGAAAAGACAGCTTCTTTTCTCCGGACGGTGCGGGAGCAGTTTTATATGGTTGATGCTCATAGAGCTGCTCTTGAGAAACAGAGCTTGTTTGTGACAAAGCCTGGGGGAGGAGCAACCATTTTTATAGAAGGGTGAAGACCTTATAAGAGCTTAAAATATGAGCTGTAAGATTTTTCTGAAAGACAACCTAACTTTGACATATCTTACTAATAAATGGGATCACTAAGTATCATAACCCAGGTTTCTTATTTAACGTCATGAATCACGAAAAGAAATGTCATTTGCTTGCATTTTTTAAAATTCCTTTTTTTTATTGTATGTGCACAGTTTAACACATTTTCTTTTTAAAAAACGTTCAAACGGGGGCTTATTTTCATAGAGTTGGTAATTGTACATTTGTTTCAATAAATCCATGTTGTACAGACCTGTTTAGGGTTGTGCGTGGTTTCTCCATTGGCATGTCGTTATTACGGACTTCATCCATCTGCTGACTTAAAGTACTTAACAAGGCCAACCCTCTGGTCAGTTTCCATGGCATCGATGAGTCTGCTCTCTCACATTTTCACACTTATGAAACCAGCAGCATAAATACTCATGTAAACAATGCCCTGTCTGTTTAATGCAGGGATGAACTAAACTAATGAATTATTGATGACTTGTTTATTGACCTACTTTATGCTAACATATGAAATATGAGAAAAGTGATGACACAGCAAGAAGAATACAAGACAAGATGTGAGTAAATGAATCAGTAGGCTTTGTTTATGCATCATTGTAGTACAAAAGTACAATGGCTTGTATAAAAATCCATGCAGATAAATAAAAACAAATTTGCATGGTAAAAAGCTCTCTTCATTGACAAAATAGCACGGCAAGTCATTTTTTTCACATATTTTGAATGACATTACACATGACGTTACGTAAAATTAAAAAGAGGCATCAACTGTACATTCATTAAAATAATGAATAGGACATGAAGTTAATTATCAGTAATTACATTTGTGTATCCCAGTGTATGATGACAACTGACATATAAAAACATGGTCTTTCCTCTGAATCCTTGATACCTGTTAATGCATTGTATGTGGTACCTGCAGTATGGTAAAATGTCGACAAGCATCTCGACTTGAATCAGTCACTTACTTAACGCCCTAATTCATCAATACACTTTCCTTAACTAAAAAAAAGCCAAAGGCACAAAAACGTTTGGTTTTTAGAGAGACTGATATGAAAGAAATGCCCACTCTGAAGAACCTGGCCACAAGTGGTAACATGAGATTCCATACAGTAAATGCTTTGACTAAAGGCACATCTGTCTAGCCTCTGGTACTTCACCCTTCAGTTTCATTATTGTCTGTTTGATTTACATGCAATATTTCTTTATGTTGTAGTAGATGCTCACCAGAGTAGTCTGAACAAAAAAAACCTAAAACTAAATTTTGCCATGTCAAGAGTTCTGTAAATCATAATTGTTGGCTGAATGCACACGCTCCACTGATCTGCTGAGGTACATAGTGACTAATGCTAATATACAGACAATCCAAAACAGCCTCTTGGCAGATACATATTGCACATGGTTTTGTTAGCTGTTGCTATATCTCACTGCTTTAAGAGTGCATATCAATAAATCATTCTAAAGAATAACTTTTTACGCAACCCGGGCATGTTTTAGACAGCTACATCACATATGCAAAACTTAACCTTGCTTGTCTACCAAAATTTTTTAAAAATAAATAAATAAATAAAATCAGTCTGACCAGGCCGCCAATTAATGACTAGTTACAACAAGAGGTATTTGTTAAAGTAGTCTTTGAGAGATTAAAAAAAATTGACCCAAGTTCTTATACCATGTTTAAAATCAGCCACATGCAGCTGACATGAGAGTTTAAAATAAATGTCAGCCACAACAAGTTTACCACAAACTGTACGTAGCAAGTTGTTATGGTTTAACTGATTTTGAGGACTTGGTTGCTCTCTTCATTTGTATAGCTATGGGAAATGTAATTAAACTGAGTATGTATGCCTACATTTCAAATGTTTGCGTGTATTTATTATATCTTCAAAGCTTAAGAGAAATTGTTTTAGATCCCCCCTCCCCCCAGAACCCTTATACTGATTCAATGACACCCTCAAATGAAATGAACTCAAATGAAAATAGGTTTACTGAGTAGCACATCCACTGAGTCACTGAGCAGATATGAAATGACCATATACACTGGGAGACCGTGAACCACAGAGACATGATGCCGAAACCGGGACAAACAGTAATACGTGATATTTGTGCTTCATTCTGCTGGCTCTTTGGACCTGTGCAGTGCTGGTCTCCAAGGCTGTGCTTTGTTTGTTGTGTCTCCTCTGTCTCACTGTTCTCCTTTTGTGAATTCTGTCTGCCCAAGATCTCTGTCTGTGTCCATGTAAGTGTTCGGCTCAGCCCTCTGCCTTACAGACCAGGCCCTATACTCTGGCATTACAGACCCTAATGTGACAGACGCTAGACGCTGGCCACTCCCTGACTGTATTAGGCAAGAAGAAAAGAGAAATTCATTCCTCATGGTAGAGTTTGGATTCTCTCTCTCTCTTATTTACCCATGCTGTGTTTCACTGTGCTAAACCTCTTCGGTCTGTGTGTATTGTCCCTGTGGTTCAGTCCTATCACTCATCTCAGTGCCAGAGGCCACTCCTGTGGTCTTCTCCATTGCCACGGCGTTGCTGGTGTCACCTTTCTTTTTCAGCATACTGTCTATCCAGCTGGTGGCAACGTTTACCCTCCCAGGGGGCGAAACAGGAAAAACAAAGTTGGACGATGTTGGAGCCCTCATATTCTTGCCAGAGGTAATGAGCTCGCCGTAGCCCTGCTGGTGGGCAAAGGCATAGGCCGAACGCCGGGAGCTCGTCCTCCGTACACGCCTTAGGTTCTGTTCTTGAGGTCCTTGCCTCCTAGTGGCTTGTTGTAGCAAGCGCACCTGAGAGTGAAGAGCAGAGATAGACAGCATTCACATATATATATATATAGTATAGAAGATGAAGAATTACTTTATTTGCCACACACACACACACACACACACACACACACACTGAGCAGCAAGTAGTGAAATGCAGCCTCTGTATTTACCCCATACTAACACCAGTGAGCACACACACACTCTATGAGTTAGGAGCTTTGGGCAGACCAACTCCAGGTCTTTTTTCCAGTGCCTTTGTTGGGGTTACTGACAGGAGTACTAATCCTAGCATGCATGTCCTCATGGTGGGAGGACACCGGAGCACCTGGGGGAAACCCACTCAAACACGGGAAGAACATGCAAACTCCACACAGAAAGGACCTGGGATGGTCAGGATTTGAACTCAGTGCTAAGAGTGCTAGCCACTGAGTCACTGTGATACATATTCATGTGTGTGTGTGTGTGTGTGTGTGTGAGTGTGTGAGGGTGTGTGCCTGAATAATCTATAACTATCACTGCTGCTAAATGCTACAACAGCATTTCTGAACTGACTATACTCTGCAAATAAAGCCCCTAATCAAAGACTTGAAGCTTTAGGAAACCAGGCCGTTGCAGAGCAAGGACTGTCATGACGCCTTGACCTACAGCTGCTGTATCACAGTCAGTGTCATGTTATTTCCTATGTGTCACGTACCTTGTCAGTCAGTGACGGGTAAAGAACCGCCCTGAGAAAGCGGATGGCCAGCATCGGCATTATACACACCACAGTGGTCAGGAGGATCACCAACCACACGCTCTTCTGCATTAGAGAGTTACGGGCTGTACCTGAAATTCAATAACACATAAAATCATAATGATACTTTGAAGAAATTCATAAAATGAACATTTATCTCAATACATTTTATACCTGTTTGATAATTGGTTTTTTGGAGAGTACTTACCAATGAAAGGAAACTGGCTTGGAAAAATGCTGAAGATACCGTCACTGTGCATTGCAAATAGTATGGCAAAGTAGACAGCCAGACTTCCCCAGATAAAGAAATGATTCACTGCAGTCCAATAGTTGGTGTCAAGTCCAATCTGAAATCAATGACACATTTTAACAGTGTAAGCAGACATTCATCAGGCTGGGAGAAAGCACAGATTGGCTGAAGAATTTAGGAAGCTTCTAACATTGCTCTGATCAAATATGCACTTCCCCTGAAACATGCTGATTAGCTCATTTAAAATGGATATCCATAGAGAAAGTGATGTATTCCCTTGTGAAAAAGAGGTATATTTAAAAATGTTAGCAGTATATTTGAAGTATCCAAAGAGTTTTTAATTTAATATATTTTAATTACATGCACTTTAAGTATACTTTAATGTGTTTTCAGAAAGTATGTTTTAAATTAATATGTTTCAAGTATTACTGTAGCACACTGTTCTGGAATGCATTTCAGTGACTGTATCTCTGACAAACAGAGGTGATCTTTTAAAAAAAGGAACTTCGTTGTAATGTGCCTCAGTGTACTCTGCTGAAGTGCACTTTAATGAAATAATTTCCTAATAAGTTAAAGCTTATTTAAACAAATGCAAATGATCCATTTTAGTGTACAGCTAAAACACGCATTAACAGAAAAAATATTTTCAATTTAACTTTTAACTTTGGGGATATATACTCACTAAATCTTTCGTTTGGCTGTTTTCGTTTTTTGTTTGGCTGGGGCAAATTTTAACCCAATATCCAAACAGGTTTAGGTCATATTTTTGCATTCTTTTAAATAAAGTGTTTTAGATGGAAAGTTTTTGTTTATTGCATTTTTTCCACTCACTTTTTACTCGCTTCATGTCATGCACACACTCGAACTCTACAACTGAATGCATTTGTAGTGCATTTTATTTGAAGTAAAGCAGGCAAAAAAGTGGTTTTTAGACAATAGTGTACTTAATTCTCATTATATTGCTCCTTATTTGAACACCAAAAAGACAATGGATTTGAGCAGTGATTCAGTGTACCATGACTGTATATTAACATACTAATCACGGCTAAAGTACTAAAGTACCCAAAGGGGAGTACTGTAGCATGTTGGGGTAGATGGGCGGAGCTTCCCTACATGCCTTGGGGTGAAGGACTGTTGCTTAGCTCCAGTTCTTTATTGCTCAGTTTATGTTTCAATTTGTGTCTAATAGAAGTATATGTGTATTGTTCATCATCTAGTCATCATCTAGTGTTGCGTTAATTGATTCGTGTGATAGTTGAAACGTTATCTGTGCACCGTGAATACTTCTGTCTCACTTAAGTGATACATAAATGCATTTTTACAAGTTGCTCAGTTACTTTTAAATGTAATACAAACACAATTAAGTTGTAGTTCAGTATATATATCTTTTTTAACACTTCAAAAAAGTATCTTGAAAGAGTACTACAACTACACTTACTTAATATTCCTGAAGTAAATACTTAATTGTTTTTTTAGTGCAACTTAAGTGTACCAAAATAATATATTAAAGTAGCCTTTTAACATATTTAATTTGCATTAGAATTTTAATAAAATTTAACTTAAATATGCTTAGGTTCAAATAAGTTGTTCCAAAATAGTGCATTTAGTACACACTGAAGTGCGATTAAAATGTGGGCATTAATAGTAAACTTTTTTTTTTTTTTAAAAAAAGACCCTTTAATACACTTTTTTTCCACAAGCGGTATTCCAGCTCATCGACAGGTGAAATTAGAGATGGTGAGTAATAGCAGTGATAGTCTTTTCTGTGCTAATGACTTATAACAAATGTTTTAATTATAATGTGGTCTATCCAAATCTATTACCAAAATGTTCTCTGTTTTCAGTATTTTATGTTAGCCTCGCATTAGCACACCTGCTTATCAGCTGATCATCAAGCTTTTGGTTAGTGGAATCAGGTTAAACTAAAAGTGGACAGAAACAGATAAGAAATATTCTAGAGTGGAATAATTAAATGTGAATTCTCAGTGAGGTCTTTATCTAACCTACCCATTCCTCAAGTCGCCTTCCCATTCCAAGAGGACACACTAACCTGAACACTGACCACAATGACGAGAGAGGTTGCTATGGTAACAGCAAATGCCTGTTGGTCGGAGATGTGGGAGCCGTCGTCCCGCACGGCGCAGAAGAAAGCTCCGTACGGTATGAAGAAGAGAACAAAAGAGGTGCAGATGCCCTGCAGCGTGCAGGTGAAGAACTTGCGTTTGTTGAACATTAGATTGAGTTGCCCTGGCCTGTAAAGGCTTGGGTAACGCAGACTGTGGTGCTCGTTCACATCCTGTCAGAAGTGAGGCAGCGTGAGTTGTGTCTTTTCATAAAGGACTCTTTATGTTTACCAGCATGGCCACATAGGCAAGAAAAGGCTGTGTTTACCTGGTCAAACAGGCCCATGGCAAGGACAGGCAGAGAAGTGTACACAATGTTAAACAGCGTGATGAACCATTGGTCATACACAGTCTATGAGGGAAGACAAGATTACTGCAGCAGTTGCAGGAGTATTATGTGATCTGAATATAAAACATTACTTATAAGATTGTACAGAACATGTAGGATTGATAGTGCATATCAAAAATTATTTTATATATATTGTATATACATTGTAATATTTATTACCAAATCCCTACCTGCGCAGAGAAGCCACAGAGGAATCCAAACCAGAAGTGTACAAGCGTGAAGGCAAAGTTCTTATAGAAGAAGTAGCAGAGGAAAGTGCACATGCGGTGGTAGGACCAGCGGCCGTGCACCAGTAGGAGACGCTGTAGGTAGCGGAACTGGGCGAAGGAATAATCTGAAGCCAGCACGGCCTGCATGCCTTCCTGTCCGCTGATGCCCACGCCGATGTGTGCCGCTGGGGAGAGGGATGGAAAGTAATTATGCTCTCTTGGGCAGTCACAGGCAGCATTTGCTGGCTTGTAACCAAAAGGAATGATGTTTTACAGAGGGCAGTTAGAAACAAAAAACAACTCACAGTCATCATAATCAGTCACTGGAAGTTGTGGTAGTTATTAAAAATAGGTACAGATCACTGCAGGCCCCATGGCGTAAACATGTGTGGACATCATGTCTGTGTCTGTGACACTGGTCATGTCCCATCCACACCATGCAACAAATGTCAACCACTAAGATCACTTCTTCATACTGAAACCTCTGGTGACATAGAGTGCATGCATGTGTGCGTGTGTTTGTGTGTGTGTGTGTATGTGTGTGTGTGTGTGTGTGTGTGTGTGTGTGTGAAAGAGAGAGAGAGAGAGAGAGAACTCTGTGCATGTGTGTGAATGTTATCTATAACCCATTGAGAGACGTTGGAAAAGGTGACACATAACATGACATACTATCAGACAGATATAGTGATAGTGGCACAAACATCTAAACCAAATCTATACACCTCTAGCAAACATGCTTCAGTTTTTTTTTAGGTCTCAGTCGTTTTCTTACTCTTGATCATGCTGACATCGTTGGCCCCATCCCCAATGGCCAGGGTGACGGCCCTCTTGTGCCTCTTGACTAGTTCCACCACCTGGGCTTTCTGCAGTGGAGTCACTCGGCAACAGATGACTGTCTTACACAGACACGCTGTGTCCAGAAGCATCTGCTCTAGGTCTGCTTCCAAGGCGTGGGCCTGACCCAGAGCACACAGGAAGGAAAAACACAACAAATACATCCTCTAGTCTCACTTCTCAGAGGAGGAAAAGAGTGAGCATGTTCAAAAACAGTACATACTGACATAGAATGTTTAAGCGTATTCTGCTAAAATAACTGAACAGAAAAATATCCTTTTGGAATACTCTATTTTTATACCTCAGTTGTACGCTGGAATGGTATTTAGCGCCCACACTCAGGCTAACCCTAATCATTCAGGTCCTGAGTAGTGCTTTAAAAATATGTCCTAAATAACCAGACAATTACATGAAGAAAAATTACACAATTATACAAAGTCTAAACTAAGAAAGGAGTACAAGAGCACAACCATTTTAGCATATTTACTGAAAACATTTACAGAGCAGTTATATATAATTAAAAAAAGTTGCCAAAATATGGGCTAAAAAACATCATGCTTTGGTTTTCCCCTTTTTAAAGATTAGTCTCTACAGCATTGCTGCACTACAGGAGTTAGGGTACTTAGGTACACTGCAGTAATTTATCATTATTATCTAAAAACACAGACTACAGGCCAATTCTGGTGTTAACCACTGGTCACTGGCCCATGAGAAGTGCTTAAGCTGAACACGCACACACACAGCGGTGAGGGTACAGGCGAAGGGTCAGCAAACCACAAAACAACATGACCTGCTGATTATGTACACTGTGGTGCCAATTAGCTTCAAACACTTAGCGAAGCAAAGCAAATGCAAGTGAACTGCATTGCCTATAGAGGCTCCCATGCAAATGTAAAATGTACACAAAGACACGGTATATTTGTTAGGTTTCTTGCACTTACACCAAATCAAATCTAATGTTTACTCAATTCTTAATGCTCAGTACAATTCAGTGATATTTTTATCACTTGTCAACCCCATTGTTTAGAACAAATAACACTCCTGAGATGACTGAATGTGAGCCAAGATATGCAAAACCTTCACAGGCACTGATGAGACCTCTTTGTGAATGGGTGTAGAATTTAGAGATACATCAGTTCTACAGCCGGAGAGCATTTTCTGCTAAAAGCCTCATTAGTCGTAAAACAGAGTGAGACTGATCCACTGGCCCTTACCAAGCTGTGTCCATTAATGATTAGAGCATACTCTGCAATGATAGTTTCCTCAAACACAGAGTCACTTCCATACATATCTGTTTTATCCTCATCAAGACCACTGCCCAATTTTTCCCTGCTGGGGCCCATTATGCGTTCTTTGGCACTCCTGTAAAACAGCAAAACAACAACAGAGATCACAGGTATATTCTGTTCTGCAAAGCAGGAATTTTCAGTTTACCAAATAACCACAGCCAAAAGAATAAGTTTTCCAATAGGCATGTTGTTTAGCTGTTCTGCTTTTAGACAGATTTGACTTTTTGGCTCAAGTTATCCAGCTGACTGAGAAAGTGTTGGAAATTGTTATTTTGCAGAATACCATCCGCCCCCCAGCACAGACACAAAACATCAACATCAAAACTAAATACAGTATCAATAGCGTATGACTCGTAAACCTCTTGGCTTATATTCAAATCCGTAAGGTCTTTAGAAAGTCATACACATGAGCCAAAGCATTTTAGACTGGCTGTGAAGAGTGCAGGTGTGTCTGATGGGGATATAAAAATGAGGAAGCCAAGCAGGAGAAACACAGGTTTTCTCCTGCTCCTCATAAAGAAGTCTGCTTTCAGTGCTGATAAACCACTAATCCCATATTTGTGAGTCCCTTGATAACAAGCATAAAAGCTTCTCAGCTCAAAAAGGGGCACGTCAGCAGCCCAGGAAGGAGCTTGTGAAAAACAGCAGCTGTCTCGTGAATAGTGAGCATGTCGGACATGGTGTTCCCGGGCTGCTGAGACTAGAGTAATTATCTCGAAGGAGGAAGCGCAAATTAAAAAGATTTCACATTTTTATTTTGCTTCTCTGTCCACAAATGTCATGATTTGTACTTAGCGATAAAAGAGGGCATGGAAGTTTTCATTGGCTGAATGGTCATTAAAATTTATTGTATGTGTTTTTACAACAGCTGGAGACTAACCTGAGACTTCTGGGGGAACATCATAGAGAAAATTTAGTCAGCAGGAAAACTTTATCTGTAACTTTATACAAAATCCCATAGCCTTAACCTAGTAACCTTAACCTAATACAAAATCCCCAAACTTTGTCATGATGTTTCCTACTTACCTTTTTTGGAATATTCTCAAGCTCTGTGAAATTGTGCTTCATGGAATACTCATAGTTTTAACAGTACAGGGCAGTGTACAGGGTGTGTGTGTGTGTGTGTGTGTGTGTGTGAGAGAGAGAGAGAGAGAGAGAGAGAGAGAGAGAGTGAGAGAGTATGTGTGAATATGGTTACAGAATATGAGTGTGCGTGTGTGTGTGTGTATGCTGTGATGACACTGCAGTGAGAACTGATACCTGAGCTCTTGTTGAACCTCTAGCGATGTGTGTCCTGAGATAATGAACACCTCATTCATGTCATCTCTCAGCATGTTACAGGAATAGCCAATGTTCATCGCCGTCTCTGCAACCAAACAAACGCTTCAATTAGGCTCTGCTGCCTCATGACACACACGACACTACCATCCCCCTCTACCTCTATGCCTCTGTCCAGTACCTAGTTTGTCTCCAGTGAGGACCCAGATCTTTATGTTGGCCAGGGTCAGACAGGCGATGGTCTCTGGAACACCCTCCTGTAGTTTATCCTCTATCGCTGTGGCACCCAGCAGCTTTAGACAGAAAGACAAGTGACATGTACAACTATTATACAAACAGGATGCTTTCCATGTGAAGCAAGTCAAATTCTGGTCTAAATATAACTCGTTAACCCTCGCAAGAATACATCAATGAGCCATGAATGTAAAACTCCACAGGCTGTTTCTGATACAACATTAAAAAGAATTAAATACCTGAAAAAATAGCTGTGAAATTATGAATACAACAATGAGCCATGAATGTAAAACTCCATAAGCCTTTTCTTGATAAAACATTCAAAAGTATTAAATACTTTAAAAAATAGCAGTGAAATTTCAGACTGAGCAAATGCAGTTCATTTTATCAGTTGCAGTTCCTTCACTGCACACTCGTTCATTTTCTTACCATAAGACCCTGTTCTATCTCTTCATACAGGGCACCCAGACGCTCTTCTCTGTTCTCCAGCGAGGTGCTGACAAAAAGAAGCTTCTTCATCCATTCATCAAACACATCCTCATCCAAATCTTTGTAGGCTAGTGCTAATGTCCTTAGACCTTCTCCTGCAAACTCCTGAAGGGAAAAAATGCAAATGAGTGAGACAGTGTCACATCATTTCAGGCAGAGCTATCTATATATCGTCTGCATTAAATGGACAAACAAAATTGTTCTCTTGGAGGAACATCAAATCCCATTTCCCTAAACAGAAACATATGACACAAAAAACACAGCGTTTCTCAGGGAACTCATGTGAGTATTGTATGCAGCTTTTTCCAGTTGAAAGAATGAGAGTTGATTGCATGTAGAAAACCAGAGGGAGGAATAAAAGAGAGATGAGGGATGGAAAGAACGCTCTATAATCAGCATGGCTCAGAGCTGTTTTCAGTCTGAGCAGGTTCCTCCGAAGCCTATTATACAATGGGCCACCGGCATGATCTGACACTAAGAAATAATATGTCTTTTTTCAGGTGTCATGAATAATACAGCAACCTTATCAATACTGCAATGGTTTAACAAACATTAAAAATAATACAATGGAGTTCTCTTTCAATTCAATTCATCTATAGAGCACAGCAGGTTCTTACACTCTGATTCAACACCATACAGGCTTTATTTACATCAACAGGGCAACAAATTTCATAACGAATTTATGTGTGAATGAGATGTCAGAATACTTGAGTAGTAACTTCAAAGTCATAAACAGCCTTTAGCATTAACTTAACCAGAATTTTTCTTTATCCATTTTATTGCTTAAAAACCCACTAAACATAGCACCTTTTTCTGTATCTAATCAAGGGCTTGTTATAGGATAACTGCGAATAATACAGCAGCCTAATCAATACTGCAATGGTTAAAAAGTTACAAACATTAAAAAATTATAAAATTTTTTTAATACTAACTGTAAAGTCTATAGAACACAGCAGGTTCTTACACTCTGATCCAACACCATATAGTCTTTGTTTACTTAAACAGAGCAACGAATTTCTGTAACTAATCAACAGTTACAGAATTCATCAACGAATTATAAGACAACTGTGCACTTAACAATTAGTTAATGAATTGTTAATAATTAGTACTAGCTAATACCAGTTAATACTAGGCCAGAATGAATAGATAGTATGAAATGATGGTAGCTAAGAAATGTGGTGTTAAAGTCAAAACACATTTTAGAAGAGAGAAATAAATGTGTCCAATCAAACACTCTCTTGATGGGAGAAACAATAAGAATGGGAATTCTTGGCGATAGGGAAGCCACTCACATTAAGGTGCTCTGAGGTAGTGTACATCAGCTCCTCATTACAGGGGTCCAGCCTGTCGAAGAGAATTGTATCTGCTCCTTTGGAGTACAGCTTTATCTGTCCTTTCGGGTTTTTCACTGGGGGGCACGAGGAGAGAGCCGATCTCATTACTGCTAAACTGCACAATTTCAGCTGCAGTAAAATATCTCAGCCAAATTCAATAGCCTGAGTTCTTATTGATAGCACACACCCACTATAAGTCCTACTGAAATATGAATCCAAATGTAGCATTTTGCTTGAAACTAAATGCGTACTAAATATTATCAAGGAACATTAAGAGGACCAAAAACTGGCACATGCTGGCAGACACTGTATTCTAATTATACAGGGGGGGGGGGGGGGCAAGGACAGTTTTTCTCCAAAGTAGAACTGCTGCGTGAAGCGAAATTAAATAAATCCACTCAGCCAGACCTATCACGCTCATCCTCTTGCGGACGTTGTTGAAGTCCAGTATGGCCAGCAGCTGGTAAGTGACTGGTTGGCCCATCTCGTAGAGTGTGATGGTTTCCGGTGTTCTGGCCCTGAAGACGAAGCCGAAGTTTCGTGCCGCAGTGACCAGTGCCCCTTCATCTGGAGACTGAGCCTGGTACACCAGCTCCCCTTGGAGAGACATTACAGCATCACAGTCAAATCACCTTAGCAAGGAGCTAAAGTTATCACAGTTACCAGATCCCTTATGATCAAGGTGTTACAACAACAACCACCACATGTTATTCATAAAATCCATTTCACACAGTGAAAGACTTTCAGAGTTTAGCATAAAGAGATTGTGTCTGAACAACTGAAATCAGCAGAATATCTGCATTACAGTAACTGCACTGAGTAAAGCAGATCATTAAACTAGAAAGTACAATAATAGTAATAGTAAAATAAATAAAATAAATAGATACAACAAAATGACATTTCACTCCTATTTAGGTTTTTGTGAGAAGAATACAATCCTCTTAAACACCATGTATATTGTATATCTAACATAAAGAAACTGAGCTCTGTCTGTTTTTAAGACACCATTTGGTTTATGCATGTTTGGATTTTTTTCTTTTTTTTTTCTTTACCTTCACTCCTCTCCTCAGGCATGACTGTATGACACAGAGCTAACAGTCTGAAAAACTCCTGCACGAGAGGCTCCTCCAGCTTAATGGCCTCCACCAGACTGCTGTCATGGAAACGAAACTTACGGTCCATCAGTGGGTTGAAGGAGAAATCTACACATGGTGTTTTCTAGCACACAGACAGAGAGAGTGAGAGAGACAGAGAGAGAGGGAGAGAGAGAGGGAGAGAGAGAGGGAGAGAGAGAGAGGGAGAGTGTCAGATGGAGACAGGATCAAATGAATGCGTTCAAGAATAAATTATGGTAACGCAGACTGAACCACAGTACTCCTGGCTTTCCTTTATAGTTCTGTGGTGTTTACATAGAATCACATTTGTGGTTACACGGTGTGTCCAAGCAGGTTTTCTTACCTCTGTAATGTCCACCTTATGACCAAACTCATCATAAATGTCACCTAAAAACACCAAGAGAAAAGAGTTGTAGATTGTAAAGGGAGCACTATGTAATTTGGACTCTGTGTGTGTGTGTGTGTGTGTCTGTGTGTTTGTGCAAACGTGCATGTGTGTGTTGGGGGGGTACATGAACAGAGAGAGACAGACAGAAAGAAAGAAAGAAAGAAAGAAAGCAAGCAATAAGGAAGAGAGCTCACCATAGGTCTTCCCATTGATGGAGCATTTATTGAACACCATGATGTTCTGGGTGAGAGTTCCTGTTTTGTCTGAGAAAATGAACTCCACTTGGCCAAGCTCCTCGTTCAGAGTTGTGGTTCGCGCCTCTGCTGGAGTGTCCCTCTTACTATAGTACATCTTTCTGTCCCAGTTAATGAAATAACTGTGGCCTAGCCGAAGCACTTCCACACTGTATAAAATAAATTATACTCATTAATAAAGACTACAAACAGCTGGTGAAGTATCATTCTAAACCAACATAAGGGAAACATCACATAGGTCAGCCATAATGCATCCTGTAATTTCTTGTAAGTATGTGTTTAGCTAAAGTGCTGACAAAAGTACCCGAAGAGAGGGCCATCATGACAAAATGCTGCCAAAACACCTGCTATGTACAACATTACTTACAATAGTGCTTTACTTACTTAAAACAAAGTACATTAAAATCACAAATTTCATTTGAAGTATTACAGGGCAACTCTCTTCTTGGCTAGTTTTATCAAAATGACATCTAATACATCATTATGCAATTAAGTTATGTTCTTTTGCACTTTACTTGTCCTTGACTAAATACGAGGCAAATTCAAACTGTATGTGAATTCGTCACTTTAGCGTGGTACTAACCTGACATAGAGTGAGATGGGCACTACGGTATTGAGGATTATGATGTAGGACCAGAAGGTCAAGAACCCGGAGAACACGGGGCTGCTGAGGAGCTCATCCCAAAGTAGATAAGACCAGAAGTTTCTGCCTACTCTCTCTTCCCAAATGGTATTCCCAATGGCCAGAGTGATTCCCATACAAATGAGAAACCCAAAGATCTGTCGAGTAAACATCAACCAACAAACCAACAAGAACTTTGCTTACACAACATTCACAAATCTTACTACAACTTCTCTTGTCACTTTCAGACAGCAAAATATACGTGCAGTCTAAAGTCAGTCTAATATTCTAGAGAAACAGAATAGCATCCACATTTATCAGTCTACCAGTATGAGTAATGGAGAAGTCACAAGGGGACCACACTCAGTGCAAAACCCAGAGTGCAGGAAATGTTCTCACCCACAACACCAAAGTGTTCATCAGCTTGTCAATGCTGGTCCTTTTAAATTTTGTCCTCCCACAGTTCTGCATTAGTTTCGTTTGGAGTCCTGACAGAGTAAAGTTTGGAGATGACACATCAGCACAAGCCTGGGCACATTCAAAACAGGTATACAGTACATGCTGGGAAACATAACTGAGATAGATGACAACACACATTAGGCACTGTGAACAGTCTTCACCTATTAAATATGAATGAACCCAAAGCATTTAGAACAGCAGAGGACACTCGATAGGATGCCAGCCTGTCCAAGATCTAGTGGGGGCTGATAAAGAATCTCTGCAATACTAGCTACTTCCATGGCTATGATGCATTTTCACTCCTTATAAATCTGCATAACGTTTTATTAGTGCAGATAATATGCCAACATAAAAACATCCTTAACATCTAATAATAACATAATGATATCCCCATATCATAATGTAACATCTTAATTGCATCTAATAATAAGACAATATCATCTGATTGATTGCTAATTCAAAATAGCTAATACTGATGTTTGGTTTACATTGAGCTGATAACTGAAGCACAATTAAAACGTCATAGGAGCTTATAAAAGGTGACAGCTTCATAGAACATGACATACATTTTAATGAGGTATTTATAAAGCGCTGAGACGTACCAGCGAAGATGACCATGCCGAAACACCACTCAGTATTTCTAAGGACACATCCTCTCAACAGCATCTTCTCATTATCCAGAGGGAACTTGTTATCCTTCCAGTAGAGCGTTCCCATGAACTTGTCCAGTTTGTTATTTGGGGGCTCGCAGATGACCTCTCCTTGGGGGTGGGGGTGAAGGAGGGGGCATAAGAGGAGCCCAAATTCAAAGGTATTAATTTGGTAACTGTCACTGCCTGCCAGTGCTTTTCAATTTCCATTCATCTTTTTTTTCCAACACATTGTCCTGGTGTGTACACACACAACATATAGCACACAAACAAAACACCAACACAACCCAGACAACAGTCCGTATGTTCATGCAGCACTAACATTCAGACTGCAGCTCTACAACAGCACGCCACTACCATGGCAACAGCTCTCTTGAGAGCAACAAAAAACTCCTTCAGTTATAAGTTAAAGACCTTGGTCTCTCTCTTTAATTTAACTGGATTGGCTCCAAATAGAAACTTGAGTGTCTAACAGATTGGCGCAGGCTTTTGACAGCAACAAATAAGGACTCAAGGTTAAAAATGCTCAAAAGTAAAACCAAGAGACCATGAGACCACAGGACATCTCTGTTTGCTGGGGTTCAACACACAAAACATGCTTACACTTTTTTTTTTTTTTGGCTTTACCGTTAAACTCAGCAAGCCTGCTGACATCTGTTCCAAGATCTGACGTCACAGTCAAGGCTTGGCGAACTTTCAGATTGGTCTCCCTGTGACAGAAAATCAGAGCCAAAGAGAAGTGAAAACCTCATTTCAGACAGACTCACAGTTTTAGGCACGGTTGCAGCTACATTTTACACAGGTTTGCGAGGACATCCAACATTCTACTGTACTGGTATGTCCTTACCCATCCAACTCTGCAGTCTCAATATAGCACAAACCACAGGGCTCACTACTGGAGAGAAGGAGAAGATCTGCCTGCACACACCAAAAAGGAGAGAAGAGGAGGTGAGGGGAGGTGCGTTATCGGACAGCAACATGCAATAAATCAAACTCTGCAGTGCGGTGTCCACAAGAGGTTTGAGGTTTTTCTCTCTAACTCTGCTGCTACTACTAAATAAAGGAATCGGTTGGGCCTTCCCTAATCACACATGGTGCAGAACACAACACAGTTCATATCCGACCAAATGTTTTCATTGGAAATCGCGTAGTGAGTGTTTACAGTAGAAACAATCCAAGCTAAGATTGTCCTTAGCCCCCCTCCACTCAGTACAGGCAAGCCTCCAGCTAGAGGTGCACCCTCCAAACAGAATTTTGTTCCAACTCCTATCATACAAGATTCAATCTATTATACAGAGGGTCCTTAAGGAGTTACAATAGGTGAATGAGATGTGGTTTGCATAGGACTGCCAAAAGCCTGCATACCCTGTAATCATCTGGGAGGAAAACTGCCTACCTCAGCTATACACATTTTTTTTTTTCTGAGAGAAATTAAACTCACGGCGACAAACTGATTGTTTTCAAGCTTGATGATATCACCGACTCGCACATTCATCCATTTCTCATTCTGCAACCTAAGATAGAGACAACACGCATCATTAACAGTCATAATTTGGAGTAATAGACCCTCTAAAACCAGCATAACTTCAAGCTCCATGCCATCAAAATGACTTTCCAAGAAACATCATCATTCCTATTATTGTGCCGCGTGCTACAATTATACCAGATGATCTATGAGATAAAAGCATTAGATTCTGGAAAAAAATACTCACTTTCCCTTGATGAGTACCTGAGACTGTCGTGTGTTGACTTGTTGATCACTTTTATGGCGAAACTAAAACACAAAACATTTCCAATGTACTGGGCCCAAAATTCAGAGAAATTCAGAGTATTTTGATGTATTTTGGTTTTGTCAGCGTGCCTTTGCTTATGGCATGCAAGTCTGATTCACTCTTCGTTATTAGAAAAACGTTACAACAATGTTGTGCTCTAAAAACATCTGATTCCTGACAATGCAGGTCTGATCATAAGAGTGAAAGAGCCTTTGAAAATGCATGTGAGTCTGAACTCACATAGTCATCTGTGGCATCCTTCACAGCTGTGATTGCCAGCACCAACACTAAAGGCACAATGGTGGTAAACCAGGACAGAGAGGAGATCTGTGGGATTAACTACCATCAAAACAAAATGAAATGTTAATCATGTTAATTAAATTGTAAGACATAACCATCAAGAGATACATAAATATTTTCACATTAAAAAGGAACTTAGAATAAAAGGCTATTTAGAACAATAGATATGATTGTATATGTCTGTGTGTGTGTGTACGCGCGCCTGTGTGTGCGTGTGTGTGTGTGTGTGTGTGTGTGTGCATGTATACATATTATGGCTGATACATTCATACACTCTTTTCTACCTACCTGTAGTATCAGCAGGACAAGAAAGTACGCATTGGCAACGCGCTGGAACTGCTCAAACAAATTAATGGGCAGGAAGGTAAAAAAGTTGTACTTTGATGTTTTGATGCGATTATCCTGAAGAGAAACAGAAATGAAATGTAACAAACGTAATAAAAATCATAATTGTTATAAGCAAAGAACAATGAAAACAGCACACTGAATGGTCTAGGAATATTTCCTGTCAGTGGGTGTTATAGTAGAACCATTTATCATTTTTAGAAACTTCTCAATGCCAAGTTTTCCCTTGCACATTTGCACTGATCTCTGTTTTTTTTTTTTCCTACCACAGCATCAGTGTTTCTTCTCTCTCTCTCTCTTTCTCTCCCTCTCTCTATCTCTCTCTTTTTTTTTTGGAGGTTCATTTCAGGTCTTAGCTGTACCTTCTTATCAGCAGCCATCTCAAGTTAGAGAGTTTGTATTGTAGACAGTGAAGCAATTGTGGCCTTCAAATCTAAGCTCTTTGTTTCCCTGCCTCTGACCTTCTAATCAGGGACTGTTTATTATCTCGCAAACAGATGTGTGCTCTCTACCCTAACCTGTAATAGGTGGAAGAAAAACAAAAACATCAAGACTTCTGGACTTGAGAGCCATAGGTGACTGGACCTGGAGCAGTGTACTCACAGCATACTGAAACCTTTCGTTGTACTCTCGGTCATTGGCTCTGACATGGCGTTCCTCTTCTGAAAGAGCACAGGAGATTTATAGTTAAACGACCTAAGATGTAGCTACTCGACGACAAGATCTGTCTGTGTCTACGACTGGCTATGAGGAAATTCTGGAAAAGCTGTAGACAGTTTTAAAGATGCTGTTCTCTTCTATGATTTACAGAATTAAAGGAAACTTAAACCTCAAGTTCTCAAATGTATGTGCAAAGCAAAATACTTCAAAGGTTTTTAAAACTAAGCAATGTCAGTACATACGCTAGTTTGTTTTAGCATTTAGCATACCCCACCACCAGTGGCATTTGTTAAATGGCAAATAGCAGATATATGGCTAAAATAAGGGCTTTCAATTTCTAAATGTGGCAGTAATTCAGTTGCGGTGACACTCCCAGACATTCCAAAGTGATACAGTGCCCCCATTCTTGTTCAGAATACTGTGTTAGCCAACCATCTCTATTTGCAAATCCATTGTCACTTTCCTTTCACAGTAACTGGAAAAGAAACAAAACAAAGCCAAAAAACAAAACAAAACCAAAAAAAAAAACAGAGCAACATATTCCTGCAGAGCTTTCTGGATCCTTGACTTACCTCAAACAATGGTAGTGTGGATTCAGCAGTATTATGGAGTTACTTTAACATAAAATTTTCATTTGTCAGAGAACAGCTCTCTAACAAAAGCTTGCAAGTGAATGTCTTCATGAGTGCTTGTAGTTCTTAAATCCCAACTCCCCAACACACACACTGATGTTTTATGCAGGGCCAGTGATTATGAGGGTAAAAATTGTTATAAAGTGAGAGATTAGGGTAAGAGTTAAGAGAGATTACGGTCTGGATTGGATTTAGGCTAGATTTAGATGATTGGCCGTGGAAACAAGTTTAACTCCATAAAACATCACTGTGCTTTGCGGAAGCGCCTTTATGCCTGATTCCATTTCACTGTCACCAGCTCTTGCATTTCTACCTTGTCCGTTTGCTTTAGAGCGTGGCGTCCAGGCCCCCCTCCATGGAATTAGCAACCATAGCCATCTCTCCGCCATTGCCTGTCCACACAGTCACTCTTCCACCGCACAAACATTTCTTTTGAGTTATTAAGAGCAGGTCATTTTGCTCCGTGCAGAGCAGAGCAGAGCGGCACAGAACTCTGTGAGACCGCCAAGCAGAATAAAAACAAAACAAAAATCATCAGATCTCTCTAAAAATACAGACTGATCACGTTTTGTAGCCTTTTTTTTTTTTTTGCTTTTTTTTTTTTGCATTTCCCTTGGGCAGGTAATTTCAGAGCCCTTTAAAAGGAGCTCCCGGAATGCTCTGGAATGTGAAGGGATGTTGTCTGCACTTGCCTTTTTCTGAAAGATATGGCATCATGCTATCCCAGCCATGCTTTTGCAATGTTGAAGCCAGAGAGGCTTCAGGCTGATTAGAATAAAACTACAGTTAATTGCTTCAGAGCTATTGAGAATTGTTTGGTGTAATGTTTCAATATAATTTATGAAAGCAAGCAACATGCTGAATTTACATTCACTATTCAGTGGGCCACTAACAATACAGGTCATTCTGGAAATGATGTGCTCTGAATGCATACAACCAGCAAACAGTGATTCAATAAATGCCACAAGCTACAAATGCAAGATACAACATGAATGGTCATCCAATGGAGAACATGTTGAGAGAACTATTTCATATGGATCTTAACTGACATTTCCCTCTATAGGGAAGGCACCTTTGAGTAATTTTTTCTATTTTTTAATCTGAGTTAATTTTCTGGAGGTCTGTAAGGTCATTGTTGTTCAGTAGATTATGTCTATGAAAATGAGCAGTTTTTGGTTGCGTAGCAATAATATTTCAAGTTGTGCCCTAGTGGCTTTACACACACACACACGCACACACACACACACACGCAATCACATACACGCACATAGCTATGCAAATACACACACACACATACATTTACACACACACAGACACATACACTCACATACACAATATAATTTAAAATTCCTCTCACTCATTTCTGGACATTCTCTTTTTGAATACAATAGTTATTACTCTTAAAAACAGTTTTAACATTCGTCTGGCTAACGAAGAAAGAGCGGGATACATGACAGTAACATTCAGATTCAGTGTTTACCAAAAATTCTTTCCAGTTCCAGTTCTCTGATTGGCAAACAGGTTTATAAGCTGTGTCGAAACTGAGAATTAGCCACTTACTGGAAGGCAATGAAACTTTCAACACAGGGCTAAAGAAGTTATCACTGTTTTTTTTTTCCATGAAGAGAAACGGCTGACTATTCCAATTTAAGCCATATACTGAAAAATATGACAAGTGTAAAAAAAAAAGTTCACATTCCTCCTCACAATCAAGACAAAAGCATTTTTTTATATTTCACGTAACAGACCTAGACTTTCTGTGACAAGCTATTCAATATGTCAAAGGTAAAATGCAGGCAACAAAAGCCTTTGTCTTGGGAAAAAAATCATTTCTAAATTATGTATAATAGCTCAGCTCACAGGGCAGCACAACACAACAGGAGCATGGTCTACTCGTTTGACACAAGTGCTTGCCACTGTCGTCAGCTGTTTGAAAGATGAATAATTTAAGGACCTGCTGTGTTTGGTTAGAGATGTCCGGTCCCTTTACACATTTGATTAGTCTAGGTCAGTCAGAAGACATGGGAAAATATGATACTCAAAAACAAATAATAAATATTTAGAGGACAAAAGACAAAAAAAACGACTTCTGACGACCTCAGAGAGGAACAGACTTTCAACACACTTGTGAACTGCCTCAGGGAGTCATTTGTAAAATGTCCAGCTTAACAACCAGTAAGTTCTCTGCAATACCAGCATGACACAGAGATGACACACGCCAGATGACTGGATATGAAAAGTTGACATGTGGTTCAACAATAAAAACCCTCTTTGTAAAGAATACGGCTGGAAAATGATGAGGATTGGTCAATGAGCATTTTTACCTCGCAGTTACACAATGATCATACTATTAGTATAGAGTCTTTCAAAGGATTTCAAAACTATCTCACAAAGGCTTCACCTGGTCTAAAAAGTTCAATGTTAAAAGCAAGATGACTTGGAAAAGCAACAACGACAACAGAAAACAAACCTGCAGGTGTCACACTCATATCCTTCCCTTAATCCTGTAGTAGGTTGGAGAGCAATGTTAATGAATTCTGACCAATATGCAAGGTCATTTTAAACAAATGGTGAATAAATGAACACATTCTTTTTCAGCTGCCTATGGGCTAATAGTTCAGTGATCTGTGGATTTCACAAGGTCACAGTGCTGTAGCACTGCGTCATGGTAGATACCCATTACACGTCTCAGCCCACCATGCGCGCACACGCATGCTCACACACACACACACACACACACACACACACACATGCACGCATCCATGCACCTGAACATTCATAAGCACACACACACTGCAACACAAACCCAAACACTACAGACACACATACTCTAACACACACACAAGCACTGTGAGACAAACACAAACAAACAGT
The DNA here is from genome assembly GCF_902362185.1 of Chanos chanos. Taxonomy (NCBI): domain Eukaryota; kingdom Metazoa; phylum Chordata; class Actinopteri; order Gonorynchiformes; family Chanidae; genus Chanos; species Chanos chanos. The sequence continues at coordinate 36,402,117 of NC_044496.1, forward strand.
ACACACGTAACAGCACACCAGTTTTAGCATACTCTTCAGTTTATCTCTGTAGAACAGCATACCATGCAGTAAAGAACACACTAGTGGGTCAACAGAGGATGGAGCAGACACACACAGTAGCTGTGGCCTCTTTGGAGAAGACTGATTAAGCATGTTGTCGTATATCAATAGCAGTTTCGTTTGTTTTCACAAAGAAAAAGCAGAAAGCAACAATCAAGCAGAAGGATGTCATCAAGGTTTCTAGGCAACAAGACCAGAAGGAAAAAAAAGAACTAAAGCCATCGTATGCAAAAATGTTTCATATACTGTACTGCTCTATAATAAAAAGAACATATACATAAAAGAGGTTGGAATATAACCACAAACAGATTCAGAGTTTTCTATTTGTGACCTCTCTAAATGGACAGGAAACATGACATAAACAGGAAACATGACATAAATCTTTATTGACTGCAGATGTTTGGATAATATATTTGTCAGACTGAAGAATGGAGACTGCCCAAGGGAAAGTACAAAAATTTATATTCAGTTTATAGAGTTTATATTCAGTATATTACAGTAATAAATATCATTATGTGTAATTATTGACACATCAGTACAACTGCAAGCTACGGTGCATTTGTGTTTTTCATGCTCTTCTTTTCTGGAGAATTAGGTGCAGATAACATTAAAAACATATGCAGATATGAGCCTTTGGTCTTACCAATCCAAATCTCTTTCTTCCAAAATGCCACACCATCAGGAGACCTTCAAGTGCCCCCAAGGAATTCTCTGAAAACATGGAATTGTTTCCATCAGTTAAATATTAAACTACATTCTCTCTGCCCTGTATCCATTTATTTAATTTTTACACTGGGAGAGATGGGCCTGTTTTCTTTGTTCCTCATTTGCTACATTAAATTTTGTGTTTTTCTCACAAAAACTAACCATGCCCTATATGTTTTAAATTACTTTGTCTCAGTCAGCCTTCTCTCCCTCCCAGATGTGTTGATATCTCATAAAAGATTTTGACGTGTTGTAATTTTAATCCTAGTGTTTTAAGAGAAGCAAATTAAAGATAAATCAAGTTGACAAGAGTAATCTTTGAATACATTTACATATGAGCCACAGCATATGTTTAAATAACAACACAGTGGGTGCTCTATATTTTCATAAGTAATTGTCCTTAAGAGGCATTCTGAAGCCTGAGTGCTTAGTGTTGTTAATATCTAACTACAATGCACTGCACAGAGGGCAGCTTCCAGTCAGGTCTCCTTAATGAAATCTCAATGGATCTGCAGTCAGTGGAAACCTCCTGGGTGTCCCGGAACACAAACCACTCCGTGGGGATCTGCAGAGCTGGGAAGGATGCTGGTATTAGCATCCAGTAAACAGGTGAGGCAAGTGAGAACGGCGGCAGTCTGCGAAGCTTTGGCTTATTAAACTGTTTACTGTTTGCTGCTTTACTTCTTTCTTAGGGCTGTAAATGCTGCTGAACCCATTGCCTTTCTCTGTTCTTTGTGTGCTTGATAACTTTGTTTTTGTGCTCCACTCTGTTGTTGATCAGTCGTTTCTCACTATTTTGGTAGGTCGTGGACCGAATTACTGTAAATTTAGATGCGTATTATTTCTGCAAACCAGTGTCAACGGGAAAAAGTAGTATTGCTTTAATCACCCATTCTTCGCTAGTTTACAGGTGCTGTTCACAATCCTTACTTTACCAGCTGAACTTTAAGTGCTGTTTCTTCTTTCTAGAACTCTTTGACCATGGTGAATATTACCTATTTAGATGGATTTCAGTACATATATGAACACCATCAGAATGGGTGTCTTTCTGCGTTTTTTCTGTGCTTTATAATTAAACTGTCCACAAAAAAAGTTTCAAGATGCATGAACACGCTACTGTCTTTTGGTTCATATATTGATAAATCCACTTATCCTCACAAAAAAAGTCTGTAATACTATGGACAGAATCCATCGCACATGCTCTGCTATACAGTCATATAAATCCAACTGAAAGGTATATACTGTATGAGCGACTTATAGTCAAACGAAGGGTTAGCTTACAATGGTAACCACCGAATCTGCCACGACGCAGATGACACCTTTGAGTAATTAAGACGGAATCTCTGATATCGACGTATCATTACGTGTTTGCAATTCTTCACGCTAAAATTCCCACTAAACTTACATTTTTTTATGAAATACCTTATCTGAGAATAAAATTGTGATCACTGGTCTAATTCGAGAGGGCAAAATTTCTCCTACTACCATGAAGGATTTCATCAAATAGTACCGAAGCATGAAAATATTGTTCACTCACCAGAAACATGCTCCATTCATAAGACAACCGAAATCCTCCGAGACAGGGCGGATCACCGCGTCCTTTTACAACAATACAGCAAGAGAAATCAGTCAGGTCCTTACATGCGCGCTCTCCCTCTCTCTCTCTCTCTCTCTCTCTCTCACACACACACACACACACACACACACACGCCCTTTCTCCCTACGTATACCGTCGCAATTGGCAGTAAAACGTCTTTCTGTAGCAAGAGGTAAGCCCTTTTTTCCGCATCTCTCAACCTACAATTCCATGCAGTCTACGGTTCTGCACCGCAGTATTGACGGAAGACATGAAGACATAGAGAAATTGTCAGTCTGAAGTCAGTCTAAAACCTACATTTACAGATTCTTTGTTCCTGAATCTAGCAGCCTCGAACTGCATTTGTATGGAGCTGGATTATTATAGCAAGTGAATCAAATGATATGACGTCTTAGCGAAGCTCCTTATATGTTAAATAGGTGAGGTGCCATGGAAACCGAGCACTAAACAAATTTAGTCAAAGAAATAGGCCTATATCACATCATTGGAAAGTATTAAGAAAATTATGGAAAATGTGTATTGTAATATATGCCGAAAATGAAACTGAACCTATCAAATTCAACAAATAAAACCAGATATTTTTAGAGTAACACTAGTAACCATCCTTGGACTTCAGTGGAACACAAATTTCCAGATCAGTATTGGTTTTCTTTGTTAACTTAAACATTTGATTTGATCAAAGTGAGTTCATGATTTTAACGGCGTATTCTGATTTGAATTATAGTGCTAGCAGAATAAAAAATGTCCGAGTTTGCATTGAGTTGAAAAGCGGACCATTCTAAGGCGTTTCGGTGAATGTCATTCTTGCCACCTTTACAGGTCTAGCACAAATTTTCGTATGTATATCACACTTACAAATCTGAAATACTATGGACTGTTGTCCAGTGAAGTGCTATAGCCTGCTGTTAACACATTTCACCAAGGTGGGCAAAGAGGGTACGCTCCAGCAATAAGACAGTGTTGCAATGCATGGTAAAAGACAGGAATTTCATCACATGAAGGGAGATATGCAGGTTTATTAAAGAAATTGCCGCGTTACATCAACCACTGGTGCACTTCAGCTTCATAAGGCATGACAACAGTAAGTCATCTTGAACGAGAACAAACAACCATTCACACACAATATCATAGCCATTTTATTTAACTGTCTTACCGAATCCTCTCAGACAACAACGTTAATCGTCAAAGAGGGCAATAACTTAACCATCCGTTCCGTTCATCTCGGTAACTTCTATTAAATAATAGTAAAGTTTTGTTCATACATTAATTGTTTACTTTATTACGTGTGGCTAAAAATATTCTTTGACGTAAAGATGTCTGTGTGAATGCGATTTGACAAATCAGCCTTATTCGCTGCATCATCTTGAAGGTTCACCTGAACTCTGCCAAATAAAACTATAACTGAACAGCAACTAGCATTTATAGTACAGAAACTGTTGTGTTATGTCGACCCCATGCGGATAATGTGTCTGACACCCGGACTGAAGTAAATTAACACATTTATGAAATTTTAACACCCTCTTTTCAAATCAAAATGTCAGTGTATTCTGGAAAAATTAAAGATATCTATAAATTGTGCAAACTATAGACAAACTGAAATATGCTTGAACGCTGAAGTACGCTAGGCCTGTTACGCTACTGAATATTACATAGCCTTCTGTAAAATCAGAAACTATATAAAAATCAGGGTAAACCGCACGCAATCCAATGACTTCCACAGAGACCAAACCGTTGATTTAAAGTAGGACTGGGATTTGAGCCAATTTCTACCCAAACTGCTGCTGGTGTACGACACAACGCCCCTCTAGTGCGTCGCAAAGTTGAATAAAGTTCAGCAGTTGTCAGCACTCAGGAATCGCCCGTCATCTGACTGCGGCGGCCAGTTGCACACATCGTGGGTGGTCTGTGGGCGCAGTGGCTCATCCCAATTATAGGAAAAAAGGTTTTGTTCTTTTTTTCGGTTTGATGCCATGTATTATTTTCGTTCACAACGTTAAGACTTGAATACATATTTCACTCACAAGTACCATCTCCTAAAAGAACAACGTAGGATGACCGTGCATTTTACTGCAGGCGCGATTCTGTCAACAACGGGTGTCTGTACTGGAGGAGTGTCCAAATCCTTGAACGCTGCGAACAGCGAGCTGATATTTCAGAATGTATACAGAGGGGCGTTCTAAGGGGGAACAAAGGCATGCTCAGGTCTATACATTGCACTCGCTTGAACACACCACAGGATGAATGACGTGCGATGTACTTAAATGAACCAGGAACGCCTGTAATTGTATATACCAACAGTTAGGGACGCTGTCCTTAAAGAATCGGACCATCGGCGCGACTCCACAGGTTCCCGTTGCGTGCAGTTTCTGGTAAGATCAATACGACTGGGCTGTCTTTTATCATATGTCCAACGTAATTAATTAACAATGGTATTTGAACTACAGTGCACAGGGATAACTGATCACTGAAGGAATGGGAGCAAAATCCAACATATGTCCCACTGACTGAACTAAATTACATTAAAATCATTAATCGCTAAGTCTAATTAATGCCTGGCTTTAGGAAAAATAGGATCGCTTACTGTAAGAGTGAATAGAATCATCCCAACTGAAATGATCTGTTTGTCACTGCAACCGATGTTGACGCATTGAAGCCTATTATTTGTTAAGGTTCTTTCAAATGTAAATGCAACCAGTTTCAAATGACTCAGCAAAAAATATCGAATATGGGAAGAAAATCCACTTTATTAAACCAGTTTTGAAAAGCTATTGAAAAGTTCTAAAAGAATATTTACGCGCATTATGTTAACAACTATGTAGCATTCGCACTGAATCGGCGAGAAGTTCATAGAACGGGAGTTGCCTGTCTTGCACGTAGCGTTATCACATTCAATAAAAAACAGACTACAAGATTCCGAAACAGCCGTTCGGCTCTTGACGCCAACGTTTTCATTTCCTCGAATGTAAAAGGAGACCGCGAGTGTGTAAGGTATTGCGCAATTTTTCAAAATCTCTGTCTAACCATTCTTTTCGTAATTTTTCTGTGTCTAGAACTAAAAACGTCATGACTGCAAGGGTTTTAAACTGGCACAAGGCTCCATGGAGGCTCTACCCAGGAGTTTGTTGTCCTGTAAACAGCTACCTTCACACGAGCGGTTGCTCGGCCGCTAAAGAGCACTATAAGGTGGTTGTGCTTGGAGGGGGAAGTGGTGGCATAGCAATGGGTGCCCGCATGAAAAGGAAGGTTGGCGCAGCGAACGTGGCCATCGTTGAACCCAGCGAGGTGAGAAGAAAACAGGATGACACTATTCGTCGGTAATATGACGCTAAGAAGGCACACTGCTAATTTCACGTTCAACCAGTCCCAGTATCTGTTACTAGAATCGTACGTGCGTGCTTTAGTCATGTGAACTTAGCTGAACTATTATTGCACAGTACAGACTGTAAGCATTCATGGAGTACCGTGCTGTACCCGTGTCTGGTACACGAAATATTGTAGCATTTATTTATAGAAAATAGGATCCATACATTCACATGCGGATACACTAAAGGGCTGTATACTTAACGCAGGAACAGATTTGTTCATTCGTAGTGAAATGATTTGATGCACACAGAGTAGTAATTGGACCACTTCGTGATGAGTAACGTTTAATATTGCTGAAATGTATGTGAATGAGTTGTTCCTCCCCAATTTGGTTCAGTCTGTGTTTTGATCGGTCAGGCTTGTTTTGGGTTAAAAATAAAAAAGAAAAGAAAAGAGGAAAGAAAGAAGGGGAAAATGGCTGTGTTGTTGTGTCAAGTGAAAGTGAGGATTAGTTTTTGTTCTTGCTCTCACCTCTACGGTATGCATTTGAAATCCATATCTGTAATCTTGGATTCATATTACATTAAGGCTGCAAAGTTGGCAAGTGGAGGATTATGTTAACTCCACCAGGGACCTCCCTGAGGACATTGTCTTTTCGTTCCTTTTTTTTTAATTCTTTTTTTCCCCCGAAGCCTTCGTTATCTCACATCTGATTTGTACAAATGATGATGCAAACACAACAAGGACAGTGTTGAGCATATAGAAAACCCTGATAACAACCCAAGTGGCCTCAGTAAGTCCCTTAATAGAATATCTTCCAAGAATATGCAACTGAAGGTTATAAATGAGATCAGGAACAAGTCATGGTCTAAGTAGCTTCATTTTGACAATAGTGTTATCATGGCTACACATACAGAGTAGACCATGTAGAAAAAGATAACTGACTAAACAGGTGCACAAGCTTGTCCCCGTGACATAGTGTTGAATTTCCAATTGAGTGTAGTCTGTCTAATCTCTGTATTGCAGTTAATAACATATACTGAAATACTGTGGCTTTGATCTATTATAGATGCATTACTACCAGCCCATCTGGACATTAGTTGGAGCGGGGGCCAAAAACGTAGGCTCATCTGGCCGGCCCACTGCCAACGTGATACCTTCTGGTGTGAAGTGGGTGAAATCAAGTGTGAAGGAATTCAGCCCTGACAAGAACACCATCCGCACAGCGAATGGGACAGAGGTAGGACTGAGGACAAAGTTTGCCGATATCAAGATAAGCTCACCTCTTGACTTTCTTAATTAGTTTTAAATGATACAAGTTATCTTTGAAGTGACAGAGTGTGTGTTGTTTTAGACAAAAATAGGATTATGACAGCAGCTGATCTGACAGCATAAATAGATTTGAATAATTAACTCAGTGTCTGTGTGGAGTTCTTATTGTCAGGATCGAAACCATAAGATGATTGTACTGCATGTTTGTAAATGATCATCTAGATACTCATTTTGATTGGAATGCTTTCTGAAACAGAATCAATGATATGAGCAAAGGTTATGTCATTTGATATCAAGAGAATAGTGCTATTCTGTCATTAAAGAATCTTTACCTTTGCAGTGAGTACTTAAGAGAAGAAACTTAGAATGAATGTCTATCTCTTTTACTTTGATTGAATGTCTATCTGTTTGAGATAGACATTCGTTGAATTGTTTATCTCTTCGAATGGCTACCTCTTCTACTTTGCAGATTTCTTATGAATATTTGATAGTGGCCCTTGGCATCCAGCTACACTATGAAAAGGTAATGTAGATGCAGATATTACATACATTTCACTTGTTGTTCATTACTCTGATAATCACTACTTTCATTTGCCACAACTATCACACTCCATTTCTTTCCACTGAAGCTGTCTGATGTCTTAAGGTCAACACATTTTATTTAGTTATAGATGAAATGTCTAAGTGAAAAAGTCCGATCTCTGTGGCTTTTATGTACCTCAAAGAAAGTACTAAACAGTGGTTCCCTCTTAGGCAGTTTAGTAGGCATTACTACTGTACATTGACTGCTGCCCAGCTCAGCTCACAGTTTTTCTACAGTTCAGTGGTATCACATTAGTGTGACTCACTTAGACTTGCTATCAAACTAGCAATGAATGATCTGTATTTTATTCTGTGGACCTTTGCAATAACCAGGTAACAACAAATGCTTGTGTTATTAGTCATGGCCTTCCTTATTATTTCACCTCCTCCATTTTTTATTTTTATACTGTATTATTCATAAATAAATATGTAACATACCTTTGTCATGATGTGGTCTTAAAAATGACCAAATAAAGGAATATCTAAACACAGCCATACATATAGATGCTACTTGATGATAAAGCACCGTATTCATTCATTAATAAATACCAAATTATTTAAACTTTAAACTTTTTTAACTTTAATTAAGAGTTTAATACTTCATCTCATTCCCTTATGTGACAAAATCTGCTCTTTCTCTCTCTCTCTCTCTCTCGCTCTCTCTCTCTGTCTCTCTCTCTCTCTCTTTATATATATATATATATATATATATATATATATATACATATTGCTAGCTCTTTAAGGTTTATCTGTGATATTATAACAGTTGATTGTTTTTCTTGACATAACAGATCAAAGGCCTTCCAGAGGGTTTTGAACACCCAAAAATTGGCTCAAACTACTCATTGCAGACAGTCGAAAAGACCTGGAATGCACTCAGAAACTTCAAGGAGGGAAATGCTGTCTTTTCTTTTCCTAATACACCAGTCAAGTGTGCTGGGGCACCACAGAAGATCATGTACCTCTCAGATGCTTACCTTAGAAAGGTACCAATGGGACATACTCATTGAATCTGCCATGACATAATCTGTGTGCTTGTATATTACTCGTCTTGGAATGTAAATTTTTTTGTTAATTGTGAGTCAACCTGCTCACTTTCACATACCCTTAAAAATAAAATATGAATGCTATGGCAGACAGAATTACATTTTTAGACAAAGAGTTTCTCCAGTTCTGGGCTAGAACTGCGTTCAGAATGCAGTTTAGTGCAGTGCTAGGCTCAATACTTGTCTGAGATACCCTCTGATAACATACAAAGACACAGGTCTTACAACACTGGTGATCTCTCTCAAAGACAGGAAAAAGGTCGAAGGCCAACATTATATACAACACGTCATTGCCAGTGCTGTTCGGTGTCAAGAAATACGCTGATGCTTTGTGGGATATTGTGAAGGCCCGTGACTTAAACGTTAACCTCAGGCACAATCTCATTGAGGTCAGAGCAGACAAACAGGAAGCAGTGTTTGAGAACCTCGACAACCCCGGTGAAACAAAAGTCTTTGAGGTAAGCTGGTGCATTTGTTCATTCTGTATGCCACTTATCCATTCTCATTTTTAGGCCCACCAAAGCTTTCAGTTAGACTTAGGCTAGAACAAATCATAGGACAGAATGTTTCGAAAAAGAATATCAAATGCTACATTTGAAAGATACACCCATAGCATTTATAGCTAAGTAGTTCCCTGTGTTATGTTTGAACCTGCACAGTCAATACATGTATTTTGTTGAGCTATATATGATTCTTAGAACTATGCATGGCTTTTATGGTGATGCGCTTTCCTCCCCAGTATGAGATGCTTCATGTCACTCCACCAATGGGGCCACCTTCAGCACTGAAGGGCTCGTTATTAGAGGATGAAGGTGGGTGGCTGGACGTGAATAAGGAAACCCTGCAGCATAAAAAGTATCCCAATGTGTTTGGGATAGGGGATTGCACCAATTTGCCAACATCCAAAACAGCTGCTGCAGTAGGTAAGAGAAGCACTAATCAGGTCTGGGCAGTAAACCTATTTTTCTCATCAAAGTTAGCAGCTCTTTAAGCAACTTTAGAAAGCCCCTGAGAAATCATCTGAAACAGATGTGGATAAAGATAACAACACATTAGGCCATAAGCCTTGTAATGTTACCAGTTGTTTAGGTGCCTAATCCAGAATGAAAGCATCTATGCTGTTAATATCATCATTAGCATATAGCTGAAACAAGAGCTGACAGACACTGTTGACCCTTAGGATGAGTCTTGATCACCTCTATCAAAGTGTCCTGTGTTGAGCAGCTTTTACTAAATAACAAAGAATAGCATGTCTCTCTTTCAGCCGCGCAATCCGCTGTCCTTGACCGAACGATTACAAAAGTGATGAAGAATGGCCAGCCTGATAAAAAGGTGAATTTGAAAAAGATCAGGAGATTGCCAGTGGTTTTTGTCATTACACATTAGGTTTTATTTGTCCATTGATGAGTGTATAGATATACTTTCAGTGTCCAGTTTATTAGGGATAACTCATTTAGTAATGGTTAGACTCCCCATTACACCCAGAACAGTCTGAATTTCTAAAAAAATGGATTCTGTTATTTTTTTGGAACCTGGACATCCATCTATACTGATTTATTCCAACTATAGTGAAAGAAAAACTATTAGAATAAACACTTCAAATGATATCAAATGTGATATCAAGTGAATCTATGGGTACAATCAAGTAAATGATGTTTGGGTCTCATGCTTTTCTAGCCAAGCGATGATAAACATTAGTTCTATGTCTGTGGAGGTAAAGAGGTTGGCGCCTAGTCTGTTGAAAAGAATTCAGTAGTGAGAAGACAGGCTCATTTCAGGTCCCACAGTTTTTGAAGTTACAGGTGGAAATAGCTTTATATGAATTTAGCTTTCAAACATCATTAAACAGGCCATTCTAGTATTAGTCCACAGTCAGAGACCTGAAGTTATGGAGCGTCACATGCTTGTGATTTTGCAACAGATGATTGTGCAATGCAACATGCAGTGATGGGTTTATATTGTAGATTTTTCCATTTCATATCTATTGTGGAAAGCAGTCCATTCAGTTATATTTCCTGATGAAACAAGATTTGAGTGAGTCAGAGCAAGAATTTGCTTGTCTCTGTCATGCTGTCCATGGCATTTGCGTGACTACTTCCAGTGCTGGCGCCCTGGAGGTGCCAGTTCCATTGTTTGAGGAAAACAATAAACTTATCAGCATAGCACTTACTTTTGATTATTGTCAAGGGTCACCATAAACGTTTACAGGTGTTTTGTGGTAAATGGCACACTATCAGATGTAGATTTCCTGGCACACATGGTTAGGGCAATTTAGATTTATATTGTATGGTTAGGTCCATGCCCTATGTTAATGTTGTGCAATATCCTGCTATATCCAATATCCTGTGTAATGAATGAGAATAAAGTAACTGTGGCCATGAAGGGATACAACTGGTGAGCATCAGTGTCATAATACCTCATGTAGTGTATGCCAGAAAAAATAAATAAACAAATAAATCCCTCACCAGCCACTAGCCTGTACTTTTATCACAAGGCAGGGAGGGTCCAAGGACTTATGCACTTTAGGCCAAATCATGACTTGTGTGATGTAACAGGAACTTGGAATCAGTTGTCCAGTGTTGATGGTTGTGTGCCCATTGGGGCTGCTTCTTCATGGTTTTTGCTGACAGGAGTGGAACACCTTCATGGATGTCTGCTACTATAGCCGATTCGTGACAAGCACAGACAAGTTGTACGTTCTGAGACACAGTTCTGCAGACCACCTAATGCTTTGCCATGATTTGCCTGTTTGTGGTCTGCTTATCAGCTGGCTCACTTGTTAGCTTGCGCAATTTTTCAGCTTCTCTCAACACTAAACTGTTTGTGCTCTTAGGACTGAAGCTGACTAGACATTTTTTGTTTGTCAAAACACTGTGCCAGAAACACAAAAGGGCTGCCATTTCCAAGATCATGGAAGCAACAGTTATATTACTCTCAAACTTAACTTATTTTGCTCATTCTAACATTCATTCTAACAATTAGATCCTTAGATGCCAGTCTACCAACTTCATATAGCAAACCACAGTGTGGCAAACCACAGCTGTGCAGCTCTTTATAAGCGGTGCACCTAATATTGGCCTGAGTGTGAATATAAGAATGGTTTTCTTTCCTCCCTTACAGTATGATGGCTATACCTCGTGCCCCTTGGTCACCAGCTATAAGTCAGTCATTCTGGCTGAGTTTGACTACAATGGGCAGCCACTAGAAACGTTCCCTGTGGACCAGAGCAAAGAGAGCAGAGTCATGTTTCACATGAAGGCTGATGTTATGCCGCATCTGTACTGGCATGGTCTGCTCAAGTGAGTCCTAGCCTTTCTAATCTATATTGTTTTCATTCTCTCAAGTACATGGACATAAATGAGATGAGACATAAACCTGATCAGTTTCTATGCTCCTCTAATACAAATAATTTTTTTTAAAGGGGACTTTGGGGTGGCCCAGGACCATACAGGACCATGATGCACCTGGGAATGAAATAAAACAAATAAGTAAGACATAGAAGGGGATCAATAGGTTCATTTTCTCTAAGCATTATCTATATAGCCTTTTTCACCTCTATGTTTTTACATGGAGATATGCTGTATCATGATAGTGTAGTGTGAGCAGAACACGCTATCTTGCTGGTCATTTTAAAAATATAGTATGATGAAACAGGTAATTATGTACTAGTGGTATTTAAAGAGTAAATAAATGCTCCTATTTAAAATACAAAATAAAGCAACAAAAAGCCTACTTTTTTTACATTGTTGCTTTAGAGGAGTAGTGTTGCTTTTAAACAGGGATCACTTACATATTTTACAGTCAGTTATACTTTTGTAAGACCTAGCTGAAACAAACAGATTTCTTGCTCAGATAAACAAAGAGTATCTAGGAGAAGTTTAGAAGTTTAATATTCATATCGTGGTGCTTAACGTCTGAACATAACATGTTTTAAGCACTAAGAGGGGTGTGACATCCCTCCCCCCCAAAAAAACAGATTAAAAGAAAAGAATTTGTGTGCTACTGGCAATGTGTGATGTTCCTCCATATCAGTTATAAATAAAAAACAGGACTGCAAATAAAACATGTAGTCACATATGAAACACTGCATGCTCTCTGTAGTTTTGTAGCTCTGACATATGTTTGAGTGTTGTGCTGTGTCTGTATATACATGCATGAGGAGATAGATAGATAGATAGATAGATAGATAGATAGATAGATAGATAGATAGATGCATTACTGGTGTTAATTTTAAGGTATGTTAGCGGAGATAAAAACATTAATGTATGTTTGGTATAGGTGTATGGGTGAAATGTAAGTTAACTGTTAGTTTATTCATTTGAGAGTTTGTTTCACGAAGTACGATGTCAAATGAGGGTTATAAGATGTCAATAAGATGTCGTTCGAAGGCCATGGACTGCTCAACAGTGCCGCACACCAAGATAGAACGTAAGTGAATGATAAATAACGGGGACTACAAGCTTGTAAGGAAAAGGCTTGCTCATGCGCAGGTGCTTCATAATCCGGGTGCTTTTCAAGTGTGTCTTGTTGAGGAGGCGGGAAATGGCGTCCCAAGAAGCTATGGAAAAGCTGTTCGTCGCTCTGTGACTCTCACACTGATTACATATAAGAGAGACGGCCGAGGAGTTTGCTAGTGGCCGTCCCCGTTGTCGTTGTTTTAACGACCACCTCATCTACACGCTCCCGCGACACTTGGAATGTAAGTGCTAAATTGTAAGTAAGCAGCCATGCTATCATGCAAAAATAAATATTTAACCCTACGCCACGGTCGCAGTGCTTTAAAATCTCGCGTCTTCCTCACGCCTCTTGTCTCGCCCTGAGAACATGTTGTTCAGGCAGTAAGAAATATGCTAGCATAGCTTAGCTGTAGCACTGTTAGCATTATCTAGCTTGCCGCACTCTACATATTGTCTTCCATTTATTCACGGGACCAGTTACATAAAAACGATATGTGAGGTTTTCTACAAGTCTGGTTTGAGCCTTCTTAATAGCTTACAGAGCTCGTGATTGCTGATTTGTTCATTAGTATAAGATTGGGAATGCGAGCGATAGCTTGCCTGCCAGCAATATGTCGGAAGATACCAGAAATTTAGCCAACAAGTCGTTAGCCCCCAAGTCAAAGTTGGCTCTGGCAACTTCGCTGTGCAAGTTAGCTCAGCAAGCCGTATCTAAGAAGTAGTCAGCTATGCCTGCGTTAATTCGCTGTCAGGTGTTTTGATTCTCTGATTCGTTCAAAATAAACTAATCTCATACAAACAGACAGAACATGCCAAAATTTTAAGTAGATACACAGGCATTCTTTGATCTGAAAAATTGACCGTTTAGCGGATAACCACCTACAGCTAACAACGTCCGCAATGTTAACTACTTTGAAAACTGTTGTCAAGCACCATGTGTAAATTAATGTTCTGGAACTTTGATTTACGACAGTAGTCACAGGTCTTGAACGTGGTCTACAATTTGAACACGTTGGTAACAGTTTTTAAAATAATGGCTTATCGTTTAGCTACGGCTAACGTAGCCAGTTAGCCTGCTGCATGTCTCACCCCGCCCACTTTGCCAGTATTACAAGTTCATATCGTGTTTTGATTGTCCCTGCTCCCAAATCTGGCTATTGTAACGTTACATTTATCTGCATTTTCTGAGTGGTTGCAGTAATGCCCGTTACCGCCGTGATTCTTAAATGAATGAGCCTGAGCATGATAGCAAATAGTATATTTTTACGCTTTTTGTTACTCGATTTGATCTCCAGTGAAACTCTCAGTAAATAGTAAAAGTACACTACCTCGAGAGCAGAAGAAATCAGGCTTTTTTTCAATGTGACTACGGAGTAGCTCTAGTCGGTGTTTCAGTTATATGTGCAAGTTTGATTTGGGACGATGAAAACTGTGGCATGCAGCAACAAGTTTGTCTGTAAGCCGAGTCTGACTGAATGGGATATCCACAAAATATGTAGCCTGACATGTTAATGAGGTTCCGTTGTTATTCATCTTGAAATCTCGTTTTATATGTCATCAGATTTATTTTGGTTTTAAAGTTGTTATAGATTTAGCACATGTAATGGATAATTAATGAAACTTGAGTGCATTTAACAGAAGTACATTTAATAATTTGAATAGGTTTCTTTCTTGTCTGATAAAAAAAAATTGGGCACCTGACTCATGAGAGATTTCGAATTGTTGGGTTAGATTTGAGGATTAAGTGGATTAAAAGGATGTCTTGTCCTTTTTCTAGTTTTACATGTGACTATTGGGACGATGAGGCTGAGAGTGCGAAAGGCATCTCAGCAGTTGAACCCTAGCCCACCAGCCCGGCCCACCCAGGCCAAGAGAAAACACTCAGAGGTGGAGCCCACGTTACCCTCAGGCAGAACCAGGATGCAGAAGAGTGATACAGGCATCTTCTCCACCATCAAAAGGTTTATACGAGGAAATGCTGTTAAGGTGAGAACATTACACCCTTACTGAAACTTTCTGGAAAATGAGCAGCTTACTTGCTTGGGAGCTGATTTGCTCAATGTTTGACAAGTGAGATCTGAAATTTTTATGCAGTTCCACAGATACATGCCTTTCAATGTGCATTCATTCAAAAGCATGATTCCTGAATTTAGTAGATGGCAGTGTTCATAGTTTGCATGATATTTCTCCACTGAAGGTGGAGCAGTGCACCCCTGCCAAGAGAAGCCGCGTTGAATGCGATTTGGACAGTAACCTGATCACATCAACACCACCAACTGGAAACCTGCCCAGCAGAGCCAACCCCAGAACTCGCAGGAAAGGTCCTGTCAATGGGGGTGAGCTAAATCAGTCTGACTGATTTTTCATTGAAGATGTCGTTGTCTTGCTGCTAAAATGGAAATGCGATAAGAATTTAGTTTGCTTTAAACTTGATTGCAAGCCTTTCCCCTAGTGGTAAAATATTTGATTAGACATATATTCATGTATCTCCTCTATTCTGGAAAGCCAAGCATTCGTACCAGTTCTCATTTCATACTCTAAAATGTTAAGATACACTGATAAGTCAAGCGATTGACTCTGTGACTGATTTCTCCAGATACCATGACGTGTGAGAGTAAACCAGTGAAGCCCAATGGGAAACTGGAGGTGCAGACTGGGGCACCAAGCAGCCCCCCACGCACTACTCTGTTAGGAACTATCTTCTCCCCCGTCTTCAATTTCTTCTCACCAGCCAACAAAAATGGTAGGAGCTGCTTGGAGCAACTTTCTAGTCATCTAGTTTCTCTGTTAAAAGTTCTTGCTGTCACTTCATGTGTCATGTGTTTTAACTAAATTTGTCCATGTTATTGAAGTGATGCTGGGCAGTCTGTCACAGGAAGATTCTAAATCAAACAAAAAAAAAAAACAAAACTAACAAACGTTTTTCATTTAGCTTATTTTTTGTCCACTTACATCTTTAGGTCAGTTTTTCCCTATGCCTTACCTCAAACGTTCCTTTGGCTTTTCACATAACTTGCACATCTGATGATTAAAGTAGTTCAGAATACGTTTGCGAGAGTTTGGATAGAGCATAGATATAACACTTTGAGGTGAGTTGTTTTAGGAGCTCTGCATTAAGCCATTCCCATTGCGAGCAGTTTATCCACGGTAAATGTCCCAGTCACAGTCCATTCATTTCCTAACCAACATTAACAACCTCATCCCCCCTGTTTGCCTCAGTGACATCAGGCTCGGACTCCCCAGGGCAGGCAGTGGAGGCCGAGGAGATAGTGAAGCAGCTAGAAATGGAGCAGCTGGAGGAGACTCCCACCAGCACCCCCACCACCACTGATGGCAAAACCGTGCCCCCCAACCCTGTGCCCAACCCGAGGCCTTTACCTCCCGCTGACACAGCTGTAGAGGAGGGAGAGATCTTCACCGAGGCAGACATGCCACCTCTCACAGGTAAACACACATACCTCTGGAACCGTCTGGGTCCAGTTCTTGTGAGCAGTTAGGTAGAAAGATTTAATGGTGAATGTAATTGGGATTCAGAGGGCCACAGGTGTACCGAATGATTTTAAATGAATGACGTTGTGTTTTCCCAATGTTATTTCACAATGTTTTCATTTTCCCCCTCTCATGGATCTTAAGTTAAGACTCAAGTTTCGGGGTTTTTTGCTTGTTTGTTTGTTTGTCTGTCAGTCAGTGATTCCAAAGAGAGTAGGTGCCAATTCTCAGATTTCTGAGAACTCTCCATGCAAAGTTATTGTTGAGTGTTTGAAAAGTCCATGCAGCTATTAGAGTTTGTGTTCCTCTGTCTTCTCTGAGGGGTCCAATCCAGATGGCAGTTACCCAGATTCTCCACCGTCAGCTCCTCCAGAGGGCACATATGAAGAAGACTGGGAAGTCTTTGACCCGTAAGTGAAAGCTGTTGACTGTCGCACCTCACCTGTCTCTGTACGACTTCGTTTTCTTAACTGTGTCTGTGTGTGTCTGTGTGTTTGTGCAAACGTGCATGTGTGTGTTGGGGGGGTACATGAACAGAGAGAGACAGACAGAAAGAAAGAAAGCAATAAGGAAGAGAGCTCACCATAGGTCTTCCCATTGATGGAGCATTTATTGAACACCATGATGTTCTGGGTGAGAGTTCCTGTTTTGTCTGAGAAAATGAACTCCACTTGGCCAAGCTCCTCGTTCAGAGTTGTGGTTCGCGCCTCTCCTGGAGTGTCCCTCTTACTATAGTACATCTTTCTGTCCCAGTTAATGAAATAACTGTGGCCTAGCCGAAGCACTTCCACACTGTATAAAATAAATTATACTCATTTATAAAGACTACACACAGCTGGTGAAGTATCATTCTAAACCAACATAAGGGAAACATCACATAGGTCAGCCATAATGCATCCTGTAATTTCTTGTAAGTATGTGTTTAGTTAAAGTGCTGACAAAAGTACCCGAAGAGAGGGCCATCATGACAAAATGCTGCCAAAACACCTGTTATGTACAACATTACTTACAATAGTGCTTTACTTACTTAAAACAAAGTACATTAAAATCACAAATTTCATTTGAAGTATTACAGGGCAACTCTCTTCTTGGCTAGTTTTATCAAAATGACATCCAATACATCATTATGTAATTAAGTTATGTTCTTTTGCACTTTACTTGTCCTTGACTAAATACGAGGCAAATTCAAACTGTATGTGAATTCGTCACTTTAGCGTGGTACTAACCTGACATAGAGTGAGATGGGCACTACGGTATTGAGGATTATGATGTAGGACCAGAAGGTCAAGAACCCGGAGAACACGGGGCTGCTGAGGAGCTCATCCCAAAGTAGATAAGACCAGAAGTTTCTGCCTACTCTCTCTTCCCAAATGGTATTCCCAATGGCCAGAGTGATTCCCATACAAATGAGAAACCCAAAGATCTGTCGAGTAAACATCAACCAACAAACCAGCAAGAACATTGCTTACACAACATTCACAAATCTTACTACAACTTCTCTTGTCACTTTCAGACAGCAAAATATACGTGCAGTCTAAAGTCAGTCTAATATTCTAGAGAAACAGAATAGCATCCACATTTAACAGTCTACCAGCATGAGTAATGGAGAAGTCACAAGGGGACCACACTCAGTGCAAAACCCAGAGTGCAGGAAATGTTCTCACCCACAACACCAAAGTGTTCATCAGCTTGTCAATGCTGGTCCTTTTAAATTTTGTCCTCCCACAGTTCTGCATTAGTTTCGTTTGGAGTCCTGACAGAGTAAAGTTTGGAGATGACACATCAGCACAAGCCTGGGCACATTCAAAACAGGCATACAGTACATGCTGGGAAACATGACTGAGATAGATGACAACACACATTAGGCACTGTGAACAGTCTTCACCTATTAAATATGAATGAACCCAAAGCATTTAGAACAGCAGAGGACACTCGATAGGATGCCAGCCTGTCCAAGATCTAGTGGGAGCTGATAAAGAATCTCTGCAATACTAGCTACTTCCATGGCTATGATGCATTTTCACTCCTTATAAATCTGCATAACGTTTTATTAGTGCAGATAATATGCCAACATAAAAACATCCTTAACATCTAATAATAACATAATGATATCTCCATATCATAATGTAACATCTTAATTGCATCTAATAATAAGACAATATCATCTGAATGATTGCTAATTCAAAATAGCTAATATTGATGTTTGGTTTACATTGAGCTGATAACTGAAGCACAATTAAAGTGTCATAGGAGCTTATAAAAGGTCCTGTAATGTCCTATGACAGCTTCATAGAACATGACATACATTTTAATGAGGTATTTATAAAGCGCTGAGACGTACCAGCGAAGATGACCATGCCGAAACACCACTCAGTATTTCTAAGGACACATCCTCTCAACAGCATCTTCTCATTATCCAGAGGGAACTTGTTATCCTTCCAGTAGAGCGTTCCCATGAACTTGTCCAGTTTGTTATTCGGGGGCTCGCAGATGACCTCTCCTTGGGGGTGGGGGTGAAGGAGGGGGCATAAGAGGAGCCCAAATTCAAAGGTATTAATTTGGTAACTGTCACTGCCTGCCAGTGCTTCTCAATTTCCATTCATCTTTTTTTTCCAACACATTGTCCTGGTGTGTACACGCACAACATATAGCACACAAACAAAACACCAACACAACCCAGACAACAGTCCGTATGTTCATGCAGCACTAACATTCAGACTGCAGCTCTACAACAGCACGCCACTACCATGGCAACAGCTCTCTTGAGAGCAACAAAAAACTCCTTCAGTTATACGTTAAAGACCTTGGTCTCTCCCTTTAATTTAACTGGATTGGCTCCAAATAGAAACTTGAGTGTCTAACAGATTGGCGCAGGCTTTTGACAGCAACAAATAAGGACTCAAGGTTAAAAATGCTCAAAAGTAAACCAAGAGACCATGAGACCACAGGACATCTCTGTTTGCTGGGGTTCAACACACAAAACATGCTTACACTTTTTTTTTTTTTGGCTTTACCGTTAAACTCAGCAAGCCTGCTGACATCTGTTCCAAGATCTGACGTCACAGTCAAGGCTTGGCGAACTTTCAGATTGGTCTCCCTGTGACGGAAAATCAGAGCCAAAGAGAAGTGAAAACCTCATTTCAGACAGACTCACAGTTTTAGGCACGGTTGCAGCTACATTTTACACAGGTTTGCGAGGACATCCAACATGCTACTGTACTGGTATGTCCTTACCCATCCAACTCTGCAGTCTCAATATAGCACAAACCACAGGGCTCACTACTGGAGAGAAGGAGAAGATCTGCCTGCACACACCAAAAAGGAGAGGAGAGGAGGTGAGGGGAGGTGCGTTATCGGACAGCAACATGCAATAAATCAAACTCTGCAGTGCGGTGTCCACAAGAGGTTTGAGGTTTTTCTCTCTAACTCTGCTGCTACTACTAAATAAAGGAATGGGTTGGGCCTTCCCTAATCACACATGGTGCAGAACACAACACAGTTCATATCCGACCAAATGTTTTCATTGGAAATCGCGTAGTGAGTGTTTACAGTAGAAACAATCCAAGCTAAGATTGTCCTTACCCCCCCTCCACTCAGTACAGGCAAGCCTCCAGCTAGAGGTGCACCCTCCAAACAGAATTTTGTTCCAACTCCTATCATACAAGATTCAATCTATTATACAGAGGGTCCTTAAGGAGCTACAATAGGTGAATGAGATGTGGTTTGCATAGGACTGCCAAAAGCCTGCATACCCTGTAATCATCTGGGAGGAAAACTGCCTACCTCAGCTATACACATTTTTTTTTTTTCTGAGAGAAATTAAACTCACGGCGACAAACTGATTGTTTTCAAGCTTGATGATATCACCGACTCGCACATTCATCCATTTCTCATTCTGCAACCTAAGATAGAGACAACACGCATCATTAACAATCATAATTTGGAGTAATAGACCCTCTAAAACCAGCATAACTTCAAGCTCCATGCCATCAAAATGACTTTCCAAGAAACATCATCATTCCTATTATTGTGCCGCGTGCTACAATTATACCAGATGATCTATGAGATAAAAGCATTAGATTCTAGAAAAAAATACTCACTTTCCCTTGATGAGTACCTGAGACTGTCGTGTGTTGACTTGTTGATCACTTTTATGGCGAAACTAAAACACAAAACATTTCCAATGTACTGGGCCCAAAATTCAGAGAAATTCAGAGTATTTTGATGTATTTTGGTTTTGTCAGTGTGCCTTTGCTTATGGCATGCAAGTCTGATTCACTCTTCGTTATTAGAAAAACGTTACAACAATGTTGTGCTCTAAAAACATCTGATTCCTGACAATGCAGGTCTGATCATAAGAGTGAAAGAGCCTTTGAAAATGCATGTGAGTCTGAACTCACATAGTCATCTGTGGCATCCTTCACAGCTGTGATTGCCAGCACCAACACTAAAGGCACAATGGTGGTAAACCAGGACAGAGAGGAGATCTGTGGGATTAACTACCATCAAAACAAAATGAAATGTTAATCATGTTAATTAAATTGTAAGACATAACCATCAAGAGATATATAAATATTTTCACATTAAAAAGGAACTTAGAATAAAAGGCTATTTAGAACAATAGATATGATTGTATATGTCTGTGTGTGTGTGTACGCGCGCCTGTGTGTGTGTGTGTGCATGTATACATATTATGGCTGATACATTCATACACTCTTTTCTACCTACCTGTAGTATCAGCAGGACAAGAAAGTATGCATTGGCAACGTGCTGGAACTGCTCAAACAAATTAATGGGCAGGAAGGTAAAAAGGTTGTACTTTGATGTTTTGATGCGATTATCCTGAAGAGAAACAGAAATGAAATGTAACAAACGTAATAAAAATCATAATTGTTATAAGCAAAGAACAATGAAAACAGCACACTGAATGGTCTAGGAACATTTCCTGTCGGTGGGTGTTATAGTAGAACCATTTATCATTTTTAGAAACTTCTCAATGCCAAGTTTTCCCTTGCACATTTGCACTGATCTGTTTTTTTTTTCCTACCACAGCATCAGTGTTTCTTCTCTCTCTCTCTCTTTCTCTCCCTCTCTCTATCTCTCTCTTTTTTTTTGGAGGTTCATGTCAGGTCTTAGCTGTACCTTCTTATCAGCAGCCATCTCAAGTTAGAGAGTTTGTATTGTAGACAGTGAAGCAATTGTGGCCTTCAAGTCTAAGCTCTTTGTTTCCCTGCCTCTGACCTTCTAATCAGGGACTGTTTATTATCTCGCAAACAGATGTGTGCTCTCTACCCTAACCTGTAATAGGTGGAAGAAAAACAAAAACATCAAGACTTCTGGACTTGAGAGCCATAGGTGACTGGACCTGGAGCAGTGTACTCACAGCATACTGAAACCTTTCGTTGTACTCTCGGTCATTGGCTCTGACATGGCGTTCCTCTTCTGAAAGAGCACAGGAGATTTATAGTTAAACGACCTAAGATGTAGCTACTCGACCACAAGATCTGTCTGTGTCTACGACTGGCTATGAGGAAATTCTGGAAAAGCTGTAGACAATTTTAAAGATGCTGTTCTCTTCTATGATTTACAGAATTAAAGGAAACTTAAACCTCAAGTTCTCAAATGTATGTGCAAAGCAAAATACTTCAAAGGTTTTTAAAACTAAGCAATGTCAGTACATACGCTAGTTTGTTTTAGCATTTAGCATACCCCACCACCAGTGGCATTTGTTAAATGGCAAATAGCAGATATATGGCTAAAATAAGGGTTTTCAATTTCTAAATGTGGCAGTAATTCAGTTGCGGTGACACTCCCAGACATTCCAAAGTGATACAGTGCCCCCATTCTTGTTCAGAATACTGTGTTAGCCAACCATCTCTATTTGCAAATCCATTGTCACTTTCCTTTCACAGTAACTGGAAAAGAAACAAAACAAATCCAAAAAACAAAACAAAACCAAAAAAAAAAAAACAGAGCAACATATTCCTGCAGAGCTTTCTGGATCCTTGACTTACCTCAAACAATGGTAGTGTGGATTCAGCAGTATTATGGAGTTACTTTAACATAAAATTTTCATTTGTCAGAGAACAGCTCTCTAACAAAAGCTTGCAAGTGAATGTCTACATGAGTGCTTGTAGTTCTTAAATCCCAACTCCCCAACACACACACTGATGTTTTATGCAGGGCCAGTGATTGAGGATAAAAATTGTTATAAAGTGAGAGATTAGGGTAAGAGTTAAGAGAGATTACGGTCTGGATTGGATTTAGGCTAGATTTAGATGATTGGCCGTGGAAACAAGTTTAACTCCATAAAACATCACTGTGCGTTGCGGAAGCGCCTTTATGCCTGAGCGTGGCGTCCAGGCCCCCCTCCATGGAATTAGCAACCATAGCCATCTCTCCGCCATTGCCTGTCCACACAGTCACTCTTCCACCGCACAAACATTTCTTTTGAGTTATTAAGAGCAGGTCATTTTGCTCCGTGCAGAGCAGAGCAGAGCGGCACAGAACTCTGTGAGACCGCCAAGCAGAATAAAAACAAAACAAAAATCATCAGATCTCTCTAAAAATACAGACTGATCACGTTTTGTAGCTTTTTTTTCTACTTTTTTTTTTTTTTTTTTTTTTTTTTGCATTTCCCTTGGGCAGGTAATTTCAGAGCCCATTAAAAGGAGCTCCCGGAATGCTCTGGAATGTGAAGGGATGTTGTCTACACTTGCCTTTTTCTGAAAGATATGGCATCATGCTATCCCAGCCATGCTTTTGCAATGTTGAAGCCGGAGAGGCTTCAGGTTGATTAGAATAAAACTACAGTTAATTGCCTCAGAGCTATTGAGAATTGTTTGGTGTAATGTTTCAATATAATTTATGAAAGCAAGCAACATGCTGAATTTACATTCACTATTCAATGGACCACTAACAATACAGGTCGTTCTGGAAATTATGTGCTCTGAATGCATACAACCAGCAAGCAGTGATTCAATAAATGCCACAAGCTACAAATGCAAGATACAACATGAATGGTCATCCAATCGAGAACATGTTGAGAGAATTATTTCATATGGATCTTAACTGACATTTCCCTCTACAGGGAAGGTACAAGCTTAAATCATCACAAATGTATATATCTGAGACGCAATCCCTTTTTTTTGCACATGACACCTTTGAGTAATTTTTTCTTTTTTTTTATCTAAGTTAATTTTCTGGAGGTCTGTAAGGTCATTGTTGTTCAGTAGATTATGTCTATGAAAATGAGCAGTTTTTGGTTGCGTAGCAATAATATTTCAAGTTGTGCCTTAGTGGCTTTACACACACACACACACACACACACACACACACACACACATGCAATCACATACACGCACACAGCTACACAAATACACACACACACATTAACACACACATAGACACATACACTGACATACACAATATAATTTAAAATTCCTCTCACTCATTTCTGGACGTTCTCTTTTTGAACACAATAGTTATTACTCTTAAAAACAGTTTTAACATTCGTCCGGCCTACAAAGAAAGAGCGGGATACATGACAGTAACATTCAGATTCAGTGTTACCAAAAATTCTTTCCAGTTCCAGTTCTCTGACTGGCAAACAGGTTTATAAGCTGTGTCGAAACTGAGAATTAGCCACTTACTGGAAGGCAATGAAACTTTCAACACAGGGCTAAAGAAGTTATCACTGTTTTTTTTTTTCCATGAAGAGAAACGGCTGACTATTCCAATTTAAGCCATATACTGAAAAATATGAGAAGTGTAAAAAAAAAAAAAGTTCACATTCCTCCTCACAATCAAGACAAAAGCATTTTTTTATATTTCATGTAACACACCTAGACTTTCTGTGACAAGCTATTCAATTTGTCAAAGGTAAAATTCAGGCAACAAAAGCCTTTGTCTTGGGAAAAAAAACCATTTCTAAATTATGTGTAATAGCTTAGCTCACAGGGCAGCACAACACAACAGGAGCATGGTCTACTCGTTTGACACAAGTGCTTGCCACTGTCGTCAGCTGTTTGAAAGATGAATAATTTAAGGACCTACTGTGTTTGGTTAGAGATGTCCGGTTCCTTTACACATTTGATTAGTCTAGGTCAGTCAGAAGACATGGGAAAATATGATACTCAAAAACAAATAATAAATATTTAGAGGACAAAAGACAAAAAAAAAAAGACTTCTGACGACCCCAGAGAGGAACAGACTTCAAACACACTTGTGAACTGCCTCAGGGAATCATTTGTAAAATGTCCAGCTTAACAACCGGTAAGTTCTCTGCAATACCAGCATGACACAGAGATGACACACGCCAGATGACTGGATATGAAAAGTTGACATGTGGTTCAACAATAAAATCCCTCTTTGTAAAGAATAGGGCTGGAAAATGATGAGGATTGGTCAATGAGCATTTTTACCTCGCAGTTACACAATGATCATACTATTAGTATAGAGTCTTTCAAAGGATTTCAAAACTATCTCACAAAGGCTTCACCTGGTCTAAAAAGTCCAAGGTTAAAAGCAAGATGACTTGGAAAAACAACAACGACAACAGAAAACAAACCTGCAGGTGTCACACTCATATCCTTCCCTTAATCCTGTAGTAGGTTGGAGAGCAATGTTAATGAATTCTGACCAATATGCAAGGTCATTTTAAACAAATGGTGAATAAATGAACACATTCTGTTTCAGCTGCCTATGGGCTAGTAGTTCAGTGATCTGTGGATTTCACAAGGTCACAGTGCTGTAGCACTGCGTCATGGTAGATACCCATTACACGTCTCAGCCCACCATGCACGCACACGCACACGCACACGCACACGCACACACACACACATGCACGCATCCATGCACCTGAACATTCATAAGCACACACACACTGCAACACAAACCCAAACACTACAGACACACATACTCTAACACACACACAAGCACTGTGAGACAAACACAAACAAACAGCACACACGTAACAGCACACCAGTTTTAGTATACTCTTCAGTTTATCTCTGTAGAACAGCATACCATGCAGTAAAGAACGCACTAGTGGGTCAACAGAGGATGGAGCAGACACACACAGTAGCTGTGGCCTCTTTGGAGAAGACTGATTAAGCATGTTGTCGTATATCAATAGCAGTTTCGTTTGTTTTCACAAAGAAAAAGCAGAAAGCAATAATCAAGCAGAAGGATGTCATCAAGGTTTCTAGGCAACATGACCAGAAGAAAAAAAAAGAACTAAAGCCATCGTATGCAAAAATGTTTCATATACTGTACTGCTCTATAATAAAAAGAAACAAGACAAATGTTGTATACATAAAAGAGGTTGGAATATAACCACAAACAGATTCAGAGTTTTCTATTTGTGACCTCTCTAAATGGACAGGAAACGTGACATAAACAGGAAACATGACATAAATCTTTATTGACTGCAGATGTTTGGATAATATATTTGTCAGACTGAGGAATGGAGACTGCCCAAGGGAAAGTACAAAAATTTATATTCAGTTTATAGAGTTTATATTCAGTATATTGCAGTAATAAATATCATTATGTGTAATTATTGACACATCAGTGCAACTGTAAGCTACGGTGCATTTGTGTTTTTCATGCTCTTCTTTTCTGGAGAATTAGGTGCAGATAACATTAAAAACATGTGCAGATATAAGCCTTTGGTCTTACCAATCCAAATCTCTTTCTTCCAAAATGCCACACCATCAGGAGACCTTCAAGTGCCCCCAAGGAATTCTCTGAAAACATGGAATTGTTTCCATCAGTTAAATATTAAACTACATTCTCTCTGCCCTGTATCCATTTATTTAATTTTTACACTGGGAGAGATGGGCCTGTTTTCTTTGTTCCTCATTTGCTACATTAAATTTTGTGTTTTTCTCACAAAAACTAGCCATGCCCTATATGTTTTAAATTACTTTGTCTCAGTCAGCCTTCTCTCCCTCCCAGATGTGTTGATATCTCATAAAAGATTTTGGCGTGTTGTAATTTTAATCCTAGTGTTTTAAGAGAAGCAAATTAAAGATAAATCAAGTTGACAAGAGTAATCTTTGAATACATTTACAGATGAGCCACAGCATATGTTTAAATAACAACACAGTGGGTGCTCTATATTTTCATAAGTAATTGTCCTTAAGAGGCATTCTGAAGCCTGAGTGCTTAGTGTTGTTAATATCTAACTACAATGCACTGCACAGAGGGCAGCTTCCAGTCAGGTCTCCTTAATGAAATCTCAATGGATCTGCAGTCAGTGGAAACCTCCTGGGTGTCCCGGAACACAAACCACTCCGTGGGGATCTGCAGAGCTGGGAAGGATGCTGGTATTAGCACCCAGTAAACAGGTGAGGCAAGTGAGAACCGCGGCAGTCTGCGAAGCTTTGGCTTATTAAACTGTTTACTGTTTGCTGCTTTACCTCTTTCTTAGGGCTGTAAATGCTGCTGAACCCATTGCCTTTCTCTGTTCTTTCTGTGCTTGACAACTTTGTTTTTGTGCTCCACTCTGTTGTTGATCAGTCGTTTCTCACTATTTTGGTAGGTCGTGGACCGAATTACTGTAAATTTAGATGCGTATTATTTCTGCAAACCAGTGTCAACGGGAAGAAGTAGTATTGCTTTAATCACCCGTTCTTCGCTAGTTTACAGGTGCTGTTCACAATCCTTACTTTATCAGCTGAACTTTATGTGCTGCTTCTTCTTTCTAGAACTCTTTGACCATGGTGAATAATACCTATTTAGATGGATTTCAGTACATATATGAACACCATCAGAATGGGTGTCTTTCTGCATTTTTTCTGTGCTTTATAATTAAACTGTCTACAAAAAAAGTTTCAAGATGCATGAACACGCTACTGTCTTTTGGTTCATATATTGATAAATCCACTTATCCTCACAAAAAAAGTCTGTAATACTATGGACAGAATCCATCGCACATGCTCTGCTATACAGTCATATAAATCCAACTGAAAGGTATATACTGTATGAGCGACTTATAGTCAAACGAAGGGTTAGCTTACAATGGTAACCACCGAATCTGCCACGACGCAGATGACACCTTTGAGTAATTAAGACGGAATCTCTGATATCGACGTATCATTACGTGTTTGCAGTTCTTCGCGCTAAAATTCCCACTAAACTTACATTTTTTTATGAAATACCTTATCTGAGAATAAAATTATGATCACTGGTCTAATTCGAGAGGGCAAAATTTCTCCTACTACCATGAAGGATTTCATCAAATAGTACCGAAGCATGAAAATATTGTTCACTCACCAGAAACATGCTCCATTCATAAGACAACCGAAATCCTCCGAGACAGGGCGGATCACCGCGTCCTTTTACAACAATACAGCAAGAGAAATCAGTCAGGTCCTTACATGCGCTCTCTCTCTCTCTCTCTCTCTCTCTCTCACACACACACACACACACGCCCTTTCTCCCTACGTATACCGTCGCAATTGGCAGTAAAACGTCTTTCTGTAGCAAGAGGTAAGCCCTTTTTTCCGCATCTCTCAACCTACAATTCCATGCAGTCTACGGTTCTGCACCGCAGTATTGACGGAAGACATGAAGACATGGAGAAATTGTCAGTCTGAAGTCAGTCTAAAACCTACATTTACAGATTCTTTGTTCCTGAATCTAGCAGCCTCGAACTGCATTTGTATGGAGCTGGATTATTATAGCAAGTGAATCAAATGATATGACGTCTTAGCGAAGCTCCTTATATGTTAAATAGGTGAGGTGCCATGGAAACCGAGCACTAAACAAATTTAGTCAAAGAAATAGGCCTATATCACATCATTGGAAAGTATTAAGAAAATTATGGAAAATGTGTATTGTAATATATGCCGAAAATGAAACTGAACCTATCAACATCAACAAATAAAACCAGATATTTTTATAGTAACACTAGTAACCATCCTTGGACTTCAGTGGAACACAAATTTCCAGATCAGTATTGGTTTTCTTTGTTAACTTAAACATCTGATTTGATCAAAGTGAGTTCATGATTTTAACGGCGTATTCTGATTTGAATTATAGTGCTAGCAGAATAAAAAATGTCCGAGTTTGCATTGAGTTGAAAAGCGGACCATTCTAAGGCGTTTCGGTGAATGTCATTCTTGCCACCTTTACAGGTCTAGCACAAATTTTCGTATGTATATGACACTTACAAATCTGAAATACTATGGACTGTTGTCCAGTGAAGTGCTATAGCCTGCTGTTAACACATTTCACCAAGGTGGGCAAAGAGGGTACGCTCCAGCAATAAGACAGTGTTGCAATGCATGGTAAAAGACAGGAATTTCATCACATGAAGGGAGATATGCAGGTTTATTAAAGAAATTGCCGCGTTACATCAACCACTGGTGCACTTCAGCTTCATAAGGCATGACAACAGTAAGTCATCTTGAACGAGAACAAACAACCATTCACACACAATATCATAGCCATTTTATTTAACTGTCTTACCGAATCCTCTCAGACAACAACGTTAATCGTCAAAGAGGGCAATAACTTAACCATCCGTTCCGTTCATCTCGGTAACTTCTATTAAATAATAGTAAAGTTTTGTTCATACATTAATTGTTTACTTTATTACGTGTGGCTAAAAAATATTCTTTGACGTAAAGATGTCTGTGTGAATGCGATTTGACAAATCAGCCTTATTCGCTGCATCATCTTGAAGGTTCACCTGAACTCTGCCAAATAAAACTATAACTGAACAGCAACTAGCATTTATAGTACAGAAACTGTTGTGTTATGTCGACCCCATGCGGATAATGTGTCTGACACCCGGACTGAAGTAAATTAACACATTTATGAAATTTTAACACCCTCTTTTCAAATCAAAATGTCAGTGTATTCTGGAAAAATTAAAGATATCTATAAATTGTGCAAACTATAGACAAACTGAAATATGCTTGAACGCTGAAGTACGCTAGGCCTGTTACGCTACTGAATATTACATAGCCTTCTGTAAAATCAGAAACTATATAAAAATCAGGGTAAACCGCACGCAATCCAATGACTTCCACAGAGACCAAACCGTTGATTTATAGTAGGACTGGGATTTGAGCCAATTTCTACCCAAACTGCTGCTGGTGTACGACACAACGCCCCTCTAGTGCGTCGCAAAGTTGAATAAAGTCCAGCAGTTGTCAGCACTCAGGAATCGCCCGTCATCTGACTGCGGCGGCCAGTTGCACACATCGTGGGTGGTCTGTGGGCGCAGTGGCTCATCCCAATTATAGAAAAAAAGGTTTTGTTCTTTTTTTCGGTTTGATGCCATGTATTATTTTCGTTCACAACGTTAAGACTTGAATACATATTTCACTCACAAGTACCATCTCCTAAAAGAACAACGTAGGATGACCGTGCATTTTACTGTAGGCGCGATTCTGTCAACAACGGGTGTCTGTACTGGAGGAGTGTCCAAATCCTTGAACGCTGCGAACAGCGAGCTGATATTTCAGAATGTATACAGAGGGGCGTTCTAAGGGGGAACAAAGGCATGCTCAGGTCTATACATTGCACTCGCTTGAACACACCACAGGATGAATGACGTGCGATGTACTTAAATGAACCAGGAACGCCTGTAATTGTATATACCAACAGTTAGGGACGCTGTCCTTAAAGAATCGGACCATCGGCGCGACTCCACAGGTTCCCGTTGCGTGCAGTTTCTGGTAAGATCAATACGACTGGGCTGTCTTTTATCATATGTCCAACGTAATTAATTAACAATGGTATTTGAACTACAGTGCACAGGGATAACTGATCACTGAAGGAATGGGAGCAAAATCCAACATATGTCCCACTGACTGAACTAAATTACATTAAAATCATTAATCGCTAAGTCTAATTAATGCCTGGCTTTAGGAAAAATAGGATCGCTTACTGTAAGAGTGAATAGAATCATCCCAACTGAAATGATCTGTTTGTCACTGCAACCGATGTTGACGCATTGAAGCCTATTATTTGTTAAGGGTCTTTCAAATGTAAATGCGACCAGTTTCAAATGACTCAGCAAAAAATATCGAATATGGGAAGAAAATCCACTTTATTAAACCAGTTTTGAAAAGCTATTGAAAAGTTCTAAAAGAATATTTACGCGCATTATGTTAACAACTATGTAGCATTCGCACTGAATCGGCGAGAAGTTCATAGAACGGGAGTTGCCTGTCTTGCACGTAGCGTTATCACATTCAATAAAAAACAGACTACAAGATTCCGAAACAGCCGTTCGGCTCTTGACGCCAACGTTTTCATTTCCTCGAATGTAAAAGGAGACCGCGAGTGTGTAAGGTATTGCGCAATTTTTCAAAATCTCTGTCCAACCATTCTTTTCATAATTTTTCTGTTTCTAGAACTAAAAACGTCATGACTGCAAGGGTTTTAAACTGGCACAAGGCTCCATGGAGGCTCTACCCAGGAGTTTGTTGTCCTGTAAACAGCTACCTTCACACGAGCGGTTGCTCGGCCGCTAAAGAGCACTATAAGGTGGTTGTGCTTGGAGGGGGAAGTGGTGGCATAGCAATGGGTGCCCGCATGAAAAGGAAGGTTGGCGCAGCGAACGTGGCCATCGTTGAACCCAGCGAGGTGAGAAGAAAACAGGATGACACTATTCGTCGGTAATATGACGCTAAGAAGGCACACTGCTAATTTCACGTTCAACCAGTCCCAGTATCTGTTACTACAATCGTACGTGCGTGCTCTAGTCATGTGAACTTAGCTGAACTATTATTGCACAGTACAGACTGTAAGCATTCATGGAGTACCGTGCTGTACCCGTGTCTGGTACACGAAATATCGTTGCATTTATTTATAGAAAATAGGATCCATACATTCACATGCGGATACACTAAAGGGCTGTATACTTAACGCAGGAACAGATTTGTTCATTCGTAGTGAAATGATTTGATGCACACAGAGTAGCAATTGGACCACTTCGTGATGAGTAACGTTTAATATTGTTGAAATGTATGTGAATGAGTTGTTCCTCCCCAATTTGGTTCAGTCTGTGTTTTGATCGGTCAGGCTTGTTTTGGGTTAAAAATAAAAAAGAAAAGAAAAGAGGAAAGAAAGAAGGCGAAAATGGCTGTGTTGTTGTGTCAAGTGAAAGTGAGGATTAGTTTTTGTTCTTGCTCTCACCTCTACAGTATGCATTTGAAATCCATATCTGTAATCTTGGATTCATATTACATTAAGGACTTCAAAGTTGGCAAGTGGAGGATTATGTTAACTCCACCAGGGACCTCCCTGAGGACATTGTCTTTTCGTTCCTTTTTTTTAAATTCTTTTTCTCCCCCGAAGCCTTCGTTATCTCACATCTGATTTGTACAAATGATGATGCAGACACAACAAGGACAGTGTTGAGCATATAGAAAACCCTGATAACAACCCAAGTGGCCTCAGTAAGTCCCTTAATAGAATATCTTCCAAGAATATGCAACTGAAGGTTATAAATGAGATCAGGAACAAGTCATGGTCTAAGTAGCTTCATTTTGACAATAGTGTTATCATGGCTACACATACAGAGTAGACCATGTAGAAAAAGATAACTGACTAAACAGGTGCACAAGCTTGTCCCCGTGACATAGTGTTGAATTTCCAATTGAGTGTAGTCTGTCTAATCTCTGTATTGCAGTTAATAACATATACTGAAATACTGTGGCTTTGATCTATTATAGATGCATTACTACCAGCCCATCTGGACATTAGTTGGAGCGGGGGCCAAAAACGTAGGCTCATCTGGCCGGCCCACTGCCAATGTGATACCTTCTGGTGTGAAGTGGGTGAAATCAAGTGTGAAGGAATTCAGCCCTGACAAGAACACCATCCGCACAGCGAATGGGACAGAGGTAGGACTGAGGACAAAGTTTGTCAAGATAAGCTCACCTCTTGACTTTCTTAATTAGTTTTAAATGATACAAGTTATCTTTGAAGTGACAGAGTGTGTGTTGTTTTAGACAAAAATAGGATTATGACAGCAGCTGATCTGACAGCATAAATAGATTTGAATAATTAACTCAGTGTCTGTGTGGAGTTCTTATTGTCAGGATCGAAACCATAAGATGATTGTACTGCATGTTTGTAAATGATCATCTAGATACTCATTTTGATTGGAATGCTTTCTGAAACAGAATCAATGATATGAGCAAAGGTTATGTCATTTGATATCAAGAGAATAGTGCTATTCTGTCATTAAAGAATCTTTACCTTTGCAGTGAGTACTTAAGAGAAGAAACTTAGAATGGATGTCTATCTCTTTTACTTTGATTGAATGTCTATCTGTTTGAGATAGACATTCGTTGAATTGTTTATCTCTTCGAATGGCTACCTCTTCTACTTTGCAGATTTCTTATGAATATTTGATAGTGGCCCTTGGCATCCAGCTACACTATGAAAAGGTAATGTAGATGCAGATATTACATACATTTCACTTGTTGTTCATTACTCTGATAATCACTACTTTCATTTGCCACAACTATCACACTCCATTTCTTTCCACTGAAGCTGTCTGATGTCTTAAGGTCAACACATTTTATTTAGTTATAGATGAAATGTCTAAGTGAAAAAGTCCGATCTCTGTGGCTTTTATGTACCTCAAAGAAAGTACTAAACAGTGGTTCCCTCTTAGGCAGTTTAGTAGGCATTACTACTGTACATTGACTGCTGCCCAGCTCAGCTCACAGTTTTTCTACAGTTCAGTGGTATCACATTAGTGTGACTCACTTAGACTTGCTATCAAACTAGCAATGAATGATCTGTATTTTATTCTGTGGACCTTTGCAATAACCAGGTAACAACAAATGCTTGTGTTATTAGTCATGGCCTTCCTTATTATTTCACCTCCTCCATTTTTTATTTTTATACTGTATTATTCATAAATAAATATGTAACATACCTTTGTCATGATGTGGTCTTAAAAATGACCAAAGAAAGGAATATCTAAACACAGCCATACATATAGATGCTACTTGATGATAAAGCACTGTATTCATTCATTAATAAATACCACATTATTTAAAAACTTTAATTAAGAGTTTAATACTTCATCTCATTCCTTTATGTGACAAAATCTGCTCTCTCTCTCTCTCTCTCTCTCTCTCTCTCTCTCTATATATATATATATATATATATATACATATTGCTAGCTCTTTAAGGTTTATCTGTGATATTATAACAGTTGATTGTTTTTCTTGACATAACAGATCAAAGGCCTTCCAGAGGGTTTTGAACACCCAAAAATTGGCTCAAACTACTCATTGCAGACAGTCGAAAAGACCTGGAATGCACTCAGAAACTTCAAGGAGGGAAATGCTGTCTTTTCTTTTCCTAATACACCAGTCAAGTGTGCTGGGGCACCACAGAAGATCATGTACCTCTCAGATGCTTACCTTAGAAAGGTACCAATGGGACATACTCATTGAATCTGCCATGACATAATCTGTGTGCTTGTATATTACTCGTCTTGGAATGTAAATTTTTTTGTTAATTGTGAGTCAACCTGCTCACTTTCACATACCCTTAAAAATAAAATATGAATGCTATGGCAGACAGAATTACATTTTTAGACAAAGAGTTTCTCCAGTTCTGGGCTAGAACTGCGTTCAGAATGCAGTTTAGTGCAGTGCTAGGCTCAATACTTGTCTGAGATACCCTCTGATAACATACAAAGACACAGGTCTTACAACACTGGTGATCTCTCTCAAAGACAGGAAAAAGGTCGAAGGCCAACATTATATACAACACGTCATTGCCAGTGCTGTTCGGTGTCAAGAAATACGCTGATGCTTTGTGGGATATTGTGAAGGCCCGTGACTTAAACGTTAACCTCAGGCACAATCTCATTGAGGTCAGAGCAGACAAACAGGAAGCAGTGTTTGAGAACCTCGACAACCCCGGTGAAACAAAAGTCTTTGAGGTAAGCTGGTGCATTTGTTCATTCTGTATGCCACTTATCCATTCTCATTTTTAGGCCCACCAAAGCTTTCAGTTAGACTTAGGCTAGAACAAATCATAGGACAGAATGTTTCGAAAAAGAATATCAAATGCTACATTTGAAAGATACACCCATAGCATTTATAGCTAAGTAGTTCCCTGTGTTATGTTTGAACCTGCACAGTCAATACATGTATTTTGTTGAGCTATATATGATTCTTAGAACCATGCATGGCTTTTATGGTGATGCGCTTTCCTCCCCAGTATGAGATGCTTCATGTCACTCCACCAATGGGGCCACCTTCAGCACTGAAGGGCTCGTTATTAGAGGATGAAGGTGGGTGGCTGGACGTGAATAAGGAAACCCTGCAGCATAAAAAGTATCCCAATGTGTTTGGGATAGGGGATTGCACCAATTTGCCAACATCCAAAACAGCTGCTGCAGTAGGTAAGAGAAGCAGTAATCAGGTCTGGGCAGTAAACCTATTTTTCTCATCAAGGTTAGCAGCTCTTTAAGCAACTTTAGAGAGCCCCTGAGAAATCATCTGAAACAGATGTGGATAAAGATAACAAGGCCATAAGCCTTGTAATGTTACCAGTTGTTTAGGTGCCTAATCCAGAATGAAAGCATCTGTGCTGTTAATATCATCATTAGCATATAGCTGAAACAAGAGCTGACAGACACTGTTGACCCTTAGGACGAGTCTTGATCACCTCTATCAAAGTGTCCTGTGTTGAGCAGCTTTTACTAAATAACAAAGAATAGCATGTCTCTCTTTCAGCCGCGCAATCCGCTGTCCTTGACCGAACGATTACAAAAGTGATGAAGAATGGCCAGCCTGATAAAAAGGTGAATTTGAAAAAGATCAGGAGATTGCCAGTGGTTTTTGTCATTACACATTAGGTTTTATTTGTCCATTGATGAGTGTATAGATATACTTTCAGTGTCCAGTTTATTAGGGATAACTCATTTAGTAATGGTTAGACTCCCCATTACACCCAGAAAAGTCTGAATTTCTAAAAAAAATGGATTCTGTTATTTTTTTGGAACCTGGACATCCATCTATACTGATTTATTCCAACTATAGTGAAAGAAAAACTATTAGAATAAACACTTCAAATGATATCAAATGTGATATCAAGTGAATCTATGGGTACAATCAAGTAAATGATGTTTGGGTCTCATGCTTTTCTAGCCAAGCGATGATAAACATTAGTTCTATGTCTGTGGAGGTAAAGAGGTTGGCGCCTAGTCTGTTGAAAAGAATTCAGTAGTGAGAAGACAGGCTCATTTCAGGTCCCACAGTTTTTGAAGTTACAGGTGGAAATAGCTTTATATGAATTTAGCTTTCAAACATCATTAAACAGGCCATTCTAGTATTAGTCCACACTCAGAGACCTGAAGTTATGGAGCGTCACATGCTTGTGATTGTGCAACAGATGATTGTGCAATGCAACATGCAGTGATGGGTTTATATTGTAGATTTTTCCATTTCATATCTATTGTGGAAAGCAGTCCATTCAGTTATATTTCCTGATGAAATAAGATTTGAGTGAGTCAGAGCAAGAATTTGCTTGTCTCTGTCATGCTGTCCATGGCATTTGCGTGACTACTTCCAGTGCTGGCGCCCTGGAGGTGCCAGTTCCATTGTTTGAGGAAAACAATAAACTTATCAGCATAGCACTTACTTTTGATTATTGTCAAGGGTCACCATAAACGTTTACAGGTGTTTTGTGGTAAATGGCACACTATCAGATGTAGATTTCCTGGCACACATGGTTAGGGCAATTTAGATTTATATTGTATGGTTAGGTCCATGCCCTATGTTAATGTTGTGCAATATCCTGCTATATCCAATATCCTGTGTAATGAATGAGAATAGAGTAACTGTGGCCATGAAGGGATACAACTGGTGAGCATCAGTGTCATAATACCTCATGTAGTGTATGTCAGAAAAAATAAATAAACAAATAAATCCCTCACCAGCCACTAGCCTGTACTTTTATCATGAGGCAGGGAGGGTCCAAGGACTTGTGCACTTTAGGCCAAATCATGACTTGTGTGATGTAACAGGAACTTGGAATCATTTGTCCAGTGTTGATGGTTGTGTGCCCATTGGAGCTGCTTCTTCATGGTTTTTGCTGACAGGAGTGGAACACCTTCATGGATGTCTGCTACTATAGCCGATTCATGATCTTAGGACTGAAGCTGACTAGTCATTTTTTGTTTGTCAAAACACTGTGCCAGAAACACAAAAGGGCTGCCATTTCCAAGATCATGGAAGCAACAGTTATATTACTCTCAAACTTAACTTATTTTGCTCATTCTAACATTCATTCTAACAATTAGATCCTTAGATGCCAGTCTACCAACTTCATATAGCAAACCACAGTGTGGCAAACCACAGCTGTGCAGCTCTTTATAAGCGGTGCACCTAATATTGGCCTGAGTGTGAATATAAGAATGGTTTTCTTTCCTCCCTTACAGTATGATGGCTATACCTCGTGCCCCTTGGTCACCAGCTATAAGTCAGTCATTCTGGCTGAGTTTGACTACAATGGGCAGCCACTAGAAACGTTCCCTGTGGACCAGAGCAAAGAGAGCAGAGTCATGTTTCACATGAAGGCTGATGTTATGCCGCATCTGTACTGGCATGGTCTGCTCAAGTGAGTCCTAGCCTTTCTAATCTATATTGTTTTCATTCTCTCAAGTACATGGACATAAATGAGATGAGACATAAACCTGATCAGTTTCTATGCTCCTCTAATACAAATAATTTTTTTTAAAGGGGACTTTGGGGTGGCCCAGGACCATACAGGACCATGATGCACCTGGGAATGAAATAAAACAAATAAGTAAGACATAGAAGGGGATCAATAGGTTCATTTTCTCTAAGCATTATCTATATAGCCTTTTTCACCTCTATGTTTTTACATGGAGATATGCTTTATCATGATAGTGTAGTGTGAGCAGAACACGCTATCTTGCTGGTCATTTTAAAAATATAGTATGATGAAACAGGTAATTATGTACAGGTGGTATTTAAAGAGTAAATAAATGCTCCTATTTAAAATACAAAATAAAGCAACAAAAAGTCTACTTTTTTTACATTGTTGCTTTAGAGGAGTAGTGTTGCTTTTAAACAGGGATCACTTACATATTTTACAGTCAGTTATACTTTTGTAAGACCTAGCTGAAACAAACAGATTTCTTGCTCAGATAAACAAAGAGTATCTAGGAGAAGTTTATTTTAATATTCATATCATGGTGCTTAACGTCTGAACATAACATGTTTTAAACACTAAGAGGGGTGTGACATCCCTCCCCCCCCAAAAAACAGATTAAAAGAAAAGAATTTGTGTGCTACTGGCAATGTGTGATGTTCCTCCATATCAGTTATAAATAAAAAACAGGACTGCAAATAAAACATGTAGTCACATATGAAACACTGCATGCTCTCTGTAGTTTTGTAGCTCTGACATATGTTTGTGTGTTGTGCTGTGTCTGTATGTACATGCATGAGGAGATAGATAGATAGATAGATAGATAGATAGATAGATAGATAGATAGATAGATGCATTACTGGTGTTAATTTTAAGGTATGTTAGCGGAGATAAAAACATTAATGTATGTTTGGTATAGGTGTATGGGTGAAATGTAAGTTAACTGTTAGTTTATTCATTTGAGAGTTTGTTTCACGAAGTACGATGTCAAATGAGGGTTATAAGATGTCAATAAGATGTCGTTCGAAGGCCATGGACTGCTCAACAGTGCCGCACACCAAGATAGAACGTAAGTGAATGATAAATAACGGGGACTACAAGCTTGTAAGGAAAAGGCTTGCTCATGCGCAGGTGCTTCATAATCCGGGTGCTTTTCAAGTGTGTCTTGTTGAGGAGGCGGGAAATGGCGTCCCAAGAAGCTATGGAAAAGCTGTTCGTCGCTCTGTGACTCTCACACTGATTACATATAAGAGAGACGGCCGAGGAGTTTGCTAGTGGCCGTCCCCGTTGTCGTTGTTTTAACGACCACCTCATCTACACGCTCCCGCGACACTTGGAATGTAAGTGCTAAATTGTAAGTAAGCAGCCATGCTATCATGCAAAAATAAATATTTAACCCTACGCCACGGTCGCAGTGCTTTAAAATCTCGCGTCTTCCTCACGCCTCTTGTCTCGCCCTGAGAACATGTTGTTCAGGCAGTAAGAAATATGCTAGCATAGCTTAGCTGTAGCACTGTTAGCATTATCTAGCTTGCCGCACTCTACATATTGTCTTCCATTTATTCACGGGACCAGTTACATAAAAACGATATGTGAGGTTTTCTACAAGTCTGGTTTGAGCCTTCTTAATAGCTTACAAAGCTCGTGATCGCTGATTTGTTCATTAATAGAAGATTGGGAATGAGCTAGCGATAGCTTGCCTGCCAGCAATATGTCGGAAGATACCAGAAATTTAGCCAACAAGTCGTTAGCCCCCAAGTCAAAGTTGGCTCTGGCAACTTCGCTGTGCAAGTTAGCTCAGCAAGCCGTATCTAAGAAGTAGTCAGCTATGCCTGCGTTAATTCGCTGTCAGGTGTTTTGATTCTCTGATTCGTTCAAAATAAACTAATCTCATACAAACAGACAGAACATGCCAAAATTTTAAGTAGATACACAGGCATTCTTTGATCTGAAAAATTGACCGTTTAGCGGATAACCACCTACAGCTAACAACGTCCGCAATGTTAACTACTTTGAAAACTGTTGCCAAGCACCATGTGTAAATTAATGTTCTGGAACTTGGATTTACGACAGTAGTCACAGGTCTTGAGCGTGGTCTACAATTTGAACACGTTGGTAACAGTTTTTAAAATAATGGCTTATCGTTTAGCTACGGCTAACGTAGCCAGTTAGCCTGCTGCATGTCTCACCCCGCCCACTTTGCCAGTATTACAAGTTCATATCGTGTTTTGATTGTCCCTGCTCCCAAATCTGGCTATTGTAACGTTGCATTTATCTGCATTTTCTGAGTGGTTGCAGTAATGCTCGTTACCGCCGTGATTCTTAAATGAATGAGCCAGAGCATGATAGCAAATAGTATATTTTTACGCTTTTTGTTACTGGATTTGATCTCCAGTGAAACTCTCAGTAAATAGTAAAAGTACACTACCTCGAGAGCAGAAGAAATCAGCCTTTTTTCAATGTGACTACGGAGTAGCTCTAGTCGGTGTTTCAGTTATATGTGCAAGTTTGATTTGGGACGATGAAAACTGTGGCATGCAGCAACAAGTTTGTCTGTAAGCCGAGTCTGACTGAATGGGATATCCACAAAATATGTAGCCTGACATGTTAATGAGGTTCCGTTGTTATTCAGCTTGAAATCTCGTTTTATATGTCATCAGATTTATTTTGGTTTTAAAGTTGTTGTAGATTTAGCACATGTAATCGATAATTAATGAAACCTGAGTGCATTTAACAGAAGTACATTTAATAATTTGAATAGGTTTCTTTCTTGTCTGATAAAAAAAAATTGGGCACCTGACTCATGAGAGATTTCGAATTGTTGGGTTAGATTTGAGGATTAAGTGGATTAAAAGGATGTCTTGTCCTTTTTCTAGTTTTACATGTGACTATTGGGACGATGAGGCTGAGAGTGCGAAAGGCATCTCAGCAGTTGAACCCTAGCCCACCAGCCCGGACCACCCAGGCCAAGAGAAAACACTCAGAGGTGGAGCCCACGTTACCCTCAGGCAGAACCAGGATGCAGAAGAGTGATACAGGCATCTTCTCCACCATCAAAAGGTTTATACGAGGAAATGCTGTTAAGGTGAGAACATTACACCCTTACTGAAACTTTCTGGAAAATGAGCAGCTTACTTGCTTGGGAGCTGATTTGCTCAATGTTTGACAAGTGAGATCTGAAATTTTTATGCAGTTCCACAGATACATGCCTTTCAATGTGCATTCATTCAAAAGCATGATTCCTGAATTTAGTAGATGGCAGTGTTCATAGTTTGCATGATATTTCTCCACTGAAGGTGGAGCAGTGCACCCCTGCCAAGAGAAGCCGCGTTGAATGCGATTTGGACAGTAACCTGATCACATCAACACCACCAACTGGAAACCTGCCCAGCAGAGCCAACCCCAGAACTCGCAGGAAAGGTCCTGTCAATGGGGGTGAGCTAAATCAGTCTGACTGATTTTTCATTGAAGATGTCGTTGTCTTACTGCTAAAATGGAAATGCAATAAGAATTTAGTTTGCTTTGAACTTGATTGCAAGCCTTTCCCCTAGTGGTAAAATATTTGATTAGACATATATTCATGTATCTCCTCTATTCTGGAAAGCCAAGCATTCGTACCAGTTCTCATTTCATACTCTAAAATGTTAAGATACACTGATAAGTCAAGCGATTGACTCTGTGACTGATTTCTCCAGATACCATGACGTGTGAGAGTAAACCAGTGAAGCCCAATGGGAAACTGGAGGTGCAGACTGGGGCACCAAGCAGCCCCCCACGCACTACTCTGTTAGGAACTATCTTCTCCCCCGTCTTCAATTTCTTCTCACCAGCCAACAAAAATGGTAGGAGCTGCTTGGAGCAACTTTCTAGTCATCTAGTTTCTCTGTTAAAAGTTCTTGCTGTCACTTCATGTGTCATGTGTTTTAACTAAATTTGTCCATGTTATTGAAGTGATGCTGGGCAGTCTGTCACAGGAAGATTCTAAATCAAACAAAAAAAAAAAACAAAACTAACAAACGTTTTTCATTTAGCTTATTTTTTGTCCACTTACATCTTTAGGTCAGTTTTTCCCTATGCCTTACCTCAAACGTTCCTTTGGCTTTTCACATAACTTGCACATCTGATGATTAAAGTAGTTCAGAATACGTTTGCGAGAGTTTGGATAGAGCATAGATATAACACTTTGAGGTGAGTTGTTTTAGGAGCTCTGCATTAAGCCATTCCCATTGCGAGCAGTTTATCCACGGTAAATGTCCCAGTCACAGTCCATTCATTTCCTAACCAACATTAACAACCTCATCCCCCCTGTTTGCCTCAGTGACATCAGGCTCGGACTCCCCAGGGCAGGCAGTGGAGGCCGAGGAGATAGTGAAGCAGCTAGAAATGGAGCAGCTGGAGGAGACTCCCACCAGCACCCCCACCACCACTGATGGCAAAACCGTGCCCCCCAACCCTGTGCCCAACCCGAGGCCTTTACCTCCCGCTGACACAGCTGTAGAGGAGGGAGAGATCTTCACCGAGGCAGACATGCCACCTCTCACAGGTAAACACACATACCTCTGGAACCGTCTGGGTCCAGTTCTTGTGAGCAGTTAGGTAGAAAGATTTAATGGTGAATGTAATTGAGATTCAGAGGGCCACAGGTGTACCGAATGATTTTAAATGAATGACGTTGTGTTTTCCCAATGTTATTTCACAATGTTTTCATTTTCCCCCTCTCATGGATCTTAAATCTAAGGAGACTCAAGTTTCAGGGTTTTTTGCTTGTTTGTTTGTCTGTCAGTCAGTGATTCCAAAGAGACTAGATGCCAATTCTCAGATTTCTGAGAACTCTCCATGCAAAGTTATTGTTGAGTGTTTGAAAAGTCCATGCAGCTATTAGAGTTTGTGTTCCTCTGTCTTCTCTGAGCAGCTGTGGGGTCCAATCCAGATGGCAGTTACCCAGATTCTCCACCGTCAGCTCCTCCAGAGGGCACATATGAAGAAGACTGGGAAGTCTTTGACCCGTAAGTGAAAGCTGTTGACTGTCGCACCTCACCTGTCTCTGTACGACGACTTTTTCTTAACTGTGTGTGTGTGTGCGTGTTATCTTATCCTCCTAGGTATTTTTTCATTAAGCACGTGCCACCTTTGACCGAGGAACAGCTCACCCGTAAACCAGCGCTCCCACTGAAGACAAGGAGTACGCCAGAGTTCTCACTTGTTCTAGACCTTGTAAGTTCTAGTTCTAGTTCAGTACAGTTGTGATGTTTTAGCAGCTGTGATTTGTAAATTTTGGCTAAGGACTGTGCTAATGCTTACTGTTTGCTTGGATTTAGGTTGAATCTGATCACTTCATGCTACATTTAAAGAAAGTGATAGCAAGGGAGTGAATTCACCTGATATTTCCAAGCCTCGATAAATGAATGAATAGAAAGTCACCCTAAAAACAAGCAGGTAGACAGGCCATGTAGGGAAAAGCACTGGACACCATGTTTTAACCATTTCAGACCTTTTCACTGGGTTTTACTGGTAAAATGTGAACTCAGTTTCCACCTGTTTAAAAGCAGGAAATCGTGGCATTTTAAGAGTGTTAGCATTTTTTCAGATATGATGATTTGCCTGTGTTGACCCTACATATATGCTGTGTAAATGTAGAGAGGATTGTGTTTACTGTAAATTTGGCCTTGACTGAATTGGTTTTCCTACGCTAGGATGAGACGTTGGTGCACTGTAGCTTAAATGAGCTGGAGGATGCAGCTCTAACCTTCCCAGTGCTTTTTCAAGATGTCATCTACCAGGTACAGTA
The DNA here is from genome assembly GCF_902362185.1 of Chanos chanos. Lineage (NCBI taxonomy): Eukaryota > Metazoa > Chordata > Actinopteri > Gonorynchiformes > Chanidae > Chanos > Chanos chanos. The sequence continues at coordinate 36,445,092 of NC_044496.1, forward strand.
ATCAGATTCCACCTTTTTGTTCTTCAGTCTGTTTTGTTTTGGTTATTATTTTTCTTAAACTAATGTGCAGTATCTGAAATGAAAACTGTGACTGATAGAAATTATAAGTTATTTTCTGTTTAGGAGTAGTATGTGCTCTTGTTTGCTGTCAGTTGTAGAGTTTTGCACTAAAATGTGTACCTTATGTGTGTGTTTCAGATGAACACTGTTTTGACTTTCATTTACTGAATATTTACAGTAACATATGTTTTCTCATCCTTAGGTGTATGTGCGATTGCGACCATTTTTTAGGGAGTTCTTGGAACGAATGTCTCAGATTTATGAGGTGAGAAGTGTGTGTGTGTGTGTGTGTGTTTGTGTGTTTGTTATTTGTGACTTCTGAAACAGATGTGAGGTGTCGGATATTGAGAGAGGGTCATGAGCCCATGTCTTCTCAGATCATTCATCAGCGGAATGCACATGCCTCTAAATACTCATGTAACCAGTATAATTTTGTTTCACCCACAGATCATACTCTTCACTGCCTCCAAGAAAGTTTATGCTGATAAGTTGCTGAACATTTTAGATCCGAAGAAACAGTTGGTCAGGTTGGTTTGCTTTTCTTACTTTGAATCTGTGTTGCCTGTGCCAGCAAAATGAAGATTATGTTCATTAATTGCTTAAACATTGCACAAGAATCACATTGAATTTGCATTGAGCTTGTCAGCTTTTGCATTTTGTTTCTTAAATATTGCATGCTTTTTTTTCTTACTGAGTTAAGGAGACATTGTTTGACTGGAATCTTACCATGTAACAATAGGCACAGGTTGTTCCGCGAGCACTGCGTGTGTGTCCAAGGCAACTACATCAAAGACCTGAACATTCTGGGGAGAGACCTGGCAAAGACGGTCATTATTGATAATTCACCGCAAGCCTTTGCCTACCAGGTTAGTGAAGGCTTCACAGCCATGTGAGTGTGTGCTCTTTGTCCCAGTGCGAGGATGAAAAGCTCACATGTGCCATTTTCTCATATGAACTCTGCACAGTGTCCGAAGAATTAGGTCTGGACGTTGTCCCGAGTTGCCCTTTCACACATGTAACATACAACAGGAGATGGTGCGTGTCAAACATGTTCTCGCCTACTTTAAATATTCCGTTTAGTTTTTATGCGAGGGGTGGTGCCTGGGAAGAGTGTGCAGGAGGCAGGACATGACACAAAATGACACCACGGTCACGTAGCCGGTTTGTAATTTGCCCATGAACAACCAAGTCACTTGCCGTTCCTTGAGTTTGTCTGACTATTTCGGCATCGGCCCTTACCGACATAACTTGCCAAATCTCGTCGTCTCTCCAGTTACACATTTTCACTGGTATCTTCATGTAAATGACCCTTTTTCTTCAGATGTTTGTATTCTTCTGGTTTTGTGCCATCAACACGCCCACTTGTTTGCTGTGAATTCTCTGGACAGTGACTTGCTCTATTCGCACGTGGACTCAATCGGACATTACACGGACTTTGTACTAGGGAGCTGGCAGAGTCCGTTTAATGTCCAATCCAGCTGATTCAGATATTTGCGTTCTCAACACAGCTGCCCCGGGTAACGTCTGGATAAATTCAGGGTTGCAGTGCATGTCTGAAAGCGGCAATGTTCTGTGTGTGTTGTCACAGCTTTCCAATGGGATTCCTATCGAGAGCTGGTTCATGGATCGGAATGACAATGAGCTTCTGAAGCTGGTCCCTTTCTTGGAGAAGCTGGTTGAAATGGTAGGTGTTGGGTGGGTGGGTGGGTGGGTGGGTGTGTGTGTGTCTTTCAAGGTGCCCCTTGATCTAAAGGTCATTATTATTTTCCCTGTAAATTTGGAGACTGTTTTGTTATGGAGACTGAAATGTTATTTTGTTCTATACTTAGCTCTGGTCTTCTGATTGGATTCATGCACGTATTCTTATTTAGTATCGTCAGTTTTTCTGTACTGTGGGTATGGTTAATGAAATTTAAACGGTAGATATTACGATATAAAAGTTAAAGATCTGAGGTGGTTGGATATATATTAGCTGATAACGTATTGCTAGTTGGAAAAAATTTGCATGAATTTTTAAAAATGCTTCTTTTTTAAGCGAGAAACTGACTCACTCTGTTTCTGACAGAACGAGGATGTACGACCACACATCAGAGAGCGGTTCCGTCTGCATGACCTTCTGCCCCCTGACTGAGCTCTTGGGACACGGCCTAGCCTCCCAGGCCAAGCGGACTCATGGAGGAGGGAGACAAATTCATAGGAAAAAAAAAAAAACTCTACAGCAATGACACATTTGCCTTCATTGGCAGTGTTTTATGTGGGAGGGGGGCGGGTGGGTTGGCAAAGAGTGGTTGGACGGGGGGGGGAGGGAGAAAACATTTTAGAGCAATGACTTGGATGATGTATGTATAAATTTTTATGTACTCACATTAATTGGACAGAGGGACAAGACAAGAGGAACCCTCAGTTTTACTGGTTTTATCCTGGAGGAGATGCAGCATCTCTTCGCTAAGCATCAAAGAAGATTCAGGGGAGCGTTTGTGGGAATGGAAGCGCTGTCGACCAGAGAAGTGACGTCACTCCATTTGGTGCTCTAAGGACCCTGGGCCTAGCAGGCCACACACTCATTTCAACAGGAAGGGCCAGTCTAATATGAATATATATAAAACATATAAATATATACATACTCAATTATGTTTGTGCATATGTATATATATATAATGTGTACATATATTTTTTTTTTCCAGGTTTTTAAAACCTTTCTTGCTTTCTGCTCTTGGTGTCATCATGCATTCCTTGTAGTTCCTTGTAGTTGAACAGTTATGTTTTTCTGACAAATTTAATTTTTATCCTTTTTTTTTTTTTGGTTCTCTCTTGATCTTTCTCTCTTTATTTTTTAAGTTTTTAAATCTGTCCTTTGTTTGTTTGATTAGTTTGGATACACATAACCATGTTTTAGTCTGCTTTCAAATGAAAAATGCATACACTATTTTGAATCCACAACAAATTTTTGAAGTATTGAAAAAAAATCAAACCGATAAGAGATTCCTTTATGTAATGAAGTGTCTAACAGAAGGGTGGAACTGGTAAGGATTTGATCACTTTGTCATTAGTGTTACAGGTTATGTGTAAGGAAATCAACAGCTTTTAATGCTTTCTTTATTTTCAGTTTATCTGATATACCAAGTACAGTTCAAATGTAAAATATTGTATGTGGCTTTAATTGCTATTCTGTGAAAGTCATTTATTAGTGGTCTCTTTCTGTAAAAGGCCGCTGTAGCTTCACCAGCGCATCAGTTAGCTGAATCACTGCAAGCCTGCGCCATATTTAGTGTTGGTTACTCACTGATCTTGCTTTTTGAATACTGTTTGGACAAAAAAAAAAACCTTTGTCATGTACAGATCTCTATCTGCTTCTGTAGGGTTGGCTTCCTTTGTTCCATCTCAATGTTACCCCATTTTTGGTTTTTTGGTTTTTTTGTTGCTGTTTTTTACTTCCACTGTCATTAATACAGTATTTTTATGTAACAGCAAATTGGAAAACCAGCGATTTTTTTTTTTTTTTGACTGCCTCAATATTCACAGGGCCTCGACTGTTCTCGTCGTCTTGTATTTCGCTTAATTTTCTTTTCTTTCTTCTCGGTTGAATGTAGCCCAATGTTTTGCCTGTAGCAGTGTTGATAATGAGAATTGTAATACATTCACTCCACACATTTTGTCAGCTCAATCTTTCTCTCTCTCTCTCTGTGGCTTTAGGATGGACACGCATGGGCTTGCCCGTGAGTTAGAGGAATTAAGGTCTTGATTTGTACCTGAGATGGTCTGAAACATGCAGTAACAGGATGATCTGGGGTTAACTAGTTGTCCACTAAGATCCATAGTTGTATGCTTTTGTACCAGAGGTTTCACTGTCACTAAAAAAATTAGTCATGTTTTAAGAACAAGACTGTTGCAGACGCCATGGTGAGTGAACCCATCAGCTTCATAGACGACCATGTGGATGGCAGGAGAGGGAGTTTTACCCACCCTTGTCCCTTTTGTCCATCACAGAAAGATGTTACACCACATGGACACTGCTTCCTGAGAGGTGAAGAAGATTGCAAAGCATTTCCAGATTACTGCATTGAAATTTTATGCATGGGATTCTAGGAACTGTCAAGTCATGTTAAGAAATTAAATTGGGTTAAAAGAGCACTAAAAGGAGTGTCTAGATGTTATTTTGCCAGTGTATAAAAATATGTGAGGAATCTTTTTAAGAGAATATGATTTTGTATTTTTTTAAGGCATGTTGTATTCATGTTTAAATTGGGTCTTTGAGTTTTATTCAGAACTTTCCATCAGGTTTGGAGGGGTTTCCTAATATGTTTATATCATTAAAGACTTTACAGTTGTAGAATAGCTTTTGAAAAATTTAGCATGTTGTGAAAATTATTGCAAATGAAAAATTAAATTTGGTTATGATGCTTTTCTGCATTTAACGTTTACTTTAAACTTAAATATGAAGACAGTTGGTTTATACATCTGTTTAGTGTCTTGATTAACATATGGTTTCCAAATTATTTCTGATCTAAAGCTCAATATAATTGTACTTCGTAAAGAGAAAGTATGTAGTTGTACAGTGAATTTCACGTCTGGTCATGTTTCAGCACTCACACAAAAAGAGCAGATGTGCTCAATGGCCTTAACATGGTTAAAGAGCTACAGAGAGGCTAGTTTAAAAGAGAGAAGACATTTTAATAGCGGCCTCTTAAATAGGACTTTTATTGTGGTAGTGAAGTTCTTATGTTGAGGTTACCATTCTTCACCATAACCAGTGATCTCGCGTTCACCCTCTACAGCAAATTAGTCATTAGCATGGGTTTTTCTGTGAGCAGGCGGTATACACTGCATTTAACAAAAGGCTTTCATTTTTTTATACTCATTTCATACCACATATATTTTTCATGCTCGTTTCATATCTAATTACTTCAGACCCCCCAAACCACATTCTGTCTTAGATACACCATCCGCACCAGGGTCGTTCCTACAAGGCATGCACATAAATAGATAAAAGGTACCATAATTAGTGATTATTGTTGTTATTATTATTATTGTGGTAGTATAACTTCAAGTTAGCTTTTTAGTATTTTTTTCAGCATTGGTATGTGTACTGATCAAAAGTCAACAGCAGTGGGCATCTAACGTACCTCTTCATTTCTACATGGCTCTTAAATTTGCCAAAAAGCCCTAAGGGACATTTTTCAATGAACAATCACATTACTAGGACAGCTGCACTACACTTGAAAGACCTTTAATGGTGACTAAACTGCTTTGGTCTGTGAGAATACATACAGATCTGCAGCCACTTAAGCTGTTCTTTTGCTAAAACTGACTGAATTGGAAATGATAAGGAATTAAGTTTACATGTTTGTTTTTAATAAGACAGAATTTTGCCGTGTAGAACAGCATAAGAAAGTTGAATATTGCATCTATTCTGGGTGTCTGGTTGGCAGACAGTCCATTAAGGGTAAGAGGGTGGCAGACAGGCCATTAACAGTAGTGTGCTAATGGTATAGTGGTTAGAATAGCTGCCTTCCAAGTAGTTGACCTGGGTTTGATTCCTGGCCAATACAGCTGTTTTGGCTCAGTGGTTAACACTGTTGCCTCATGGCAAGAAGGGCTTGAATCCCGGCCATCCCAGGTCCTTTTTGTGTGGAGTTTGCATGTTCTCCCCATGTTCGCATTGGTTTCCTCCCACCATCAAAGATGTGTGCTAGGATTAATACTCCTGTCAGTGACCTTGACAGAGGCACTGTATGTACCAGGTTCCTGTACAAGGTCAGTGACCTTGATCGAGGCACTGGAGTTGGTCCCCAGGCACCTGCAGCTGCCCACCACTCCTAGCTCCTATTGTGTATGTGTGCTCACTGCTTGCTCACTGGTGTATAGGATGGGTTCAATCCTATACACAGAGGCTGCATCTCACTGCTCACTGCTCTGGTGTGTGTGTGTGTGACAAATAAAGTTCTTCTTCTCTTCCGCCAGCCTAAGGGCACTGATAATAATGGGATGAAGTGAAAAGCAGAGAACAACAAAGTACCTCTTCATTTCTATGGGGGTCTTTGATTCATAGAAAAGCCTTAAGAAACCTTTTTCAAATCATATTCTCATTACTGTGACAGTTCCTGTACCTTCAAACGACCTTTAATGGCAACTAAAATGCTCTAAGAATACGTCTACGTCGTCTAAGCTTCTGTTCTGCAAAAACTGACTGGACTGGAAATGCTAAGATATTTGTTCTCATGTATGTTTTTACAGGACTAACCGATTTTGTTGTGTAAGACAACATAAAAATGAACAATGCCATTATTCTCCACATGCCTGGATGGCCAACCAAGGGTACAAGTTCAAGGGTAGAACTTGTTAAAAAACATGCTGCAGTGTTGTTCTCTGTCCACATGGGGGCAGATCTGAAACACAGAATGAGTGGAGAAATGCAAGGGCTCACATAAAAAGTGGCCCAAACACTAAAATGTAATGATCTATCCAGTAATCATAATACAGCAACAGAATGATCTGTCTTTAATGGAAAGCTAATCAAATCTGATATTTATATGCACGCTATACTTTGTCTCCATTAACCGTATCTACATTTCCAGTGGAACAACGAACATTACATACAGAACAGTGGAGTATAATCATTTCCCGGCCAGGCGGTGAACTGGAGACACTAAACTGCCCCTAGGTATGAATGTGCGTGTGTCTATGTGTCTGCCCTGCAATGGACTGGCAACCTGTCCGGGGTGTTTCCCTGCCTTTTACCCTATGAGTGCTGGGATAGGCTCCAGCACCTCCCACAACCCTACTTAGGAGAAGCAGCTTTTAGGGGGGGGGGGTTGTAAAATCTCTATGTTGCCACAGGTACTCTGTAGCATCATACTGAATACTGAAAGAAAGAAATTAACAACACATTACACAGGCTGCATGTTAAGGCAGTCAAGGGCACTGGTGGATGCCAGACAGGTGAGGAATAGGAGAACAGGTGCTTGAAACTGTACTCAGGACCTATCCACATCTTGGCAACAGCAAATAAGAGAACTGTCACAAACTTGCACCATAACTTGTGATTGTGTGCATTTGTCTTTTCTTTTGTAATAATATGGTTCTCAGATCAGGTGACAAGGTCACATTCAAAGTCAGACTGTCATGGAAATGAAATATTAATGCTTGATCAAAACTAGATTAAACTGGGAATTTTTGATTAAATGTGAAATTAAAACCATGTAATGAAACAATAGCTCGGATAGATGTACCCACTGAGCCCACGAACATCTGTTTTCAGACAGCTTAAGTATTCCTGTGGCATGAGGGAATTTTATTGGTATAAATATCTCATTTGTACTTTCGTTCATACATACTAATTTCAGTTCATTCATACAAATTTTAAAATATAAAATAAAAATATACAACGAAATACGTGTAAAGCATGGCATGGGCTTAATCGGTACATGATAAAGGTTAGCATGAAATCCCACAGGTGTTCCAAATAAGCCCACATCATGACTTAAAGATAATATATCAATTTTATACTTTTCAAACGCTTTAAAACCATAGCAAAACATTCCTTAACATGTCAAATATCCAAATGAACACCTTTACCTGCTCGCGTTTTGCCCGAGGAGTGTTAGTTTATAACGTGCTGTGGTGAAAACGTGTAACGACTTTACTGCATGGTCCTGTGGTGCGGTCCATGAAGGTGATCGATTTAATGTATTATTGATGACCAGCTGTACTGTATTTATAAAGCAAGGCACTGACTCCCACTCATGGACAGCAGCGCTCACACAACGGTAACCCAACCACTCAGCAATGACTGATGTTAATGCCCCCCTCAACTTGTCTGCTGTGAACCTTTCCTCCCTACATGCTGTGTTCAAGACACTAGACTTCTTCTCCCAGTTGTCGTCGATGCGTTGAATTGTAGGACACCATGCTAACAGATATCGAGTAATCGGTAGTTAAAGCCTCGTTGTTGACTTTCACGAGCTTGCATTTTGCACTTGCAAACAGATCGCTGAATAAATTCTCTGTTCGGGGCTTCGGTCTTCCGACATCGCATGTAACCAGGTTCTATGTAAGCCATTACTTTATTGAAGCCAACACCTTTAACGATCGAAATTGGCTGCAAACTAAGAACCACCGTTAGAAATTAGCGACGTAGTCCTCACTTCGTCCTTCACCGAGCATCATGTGGGTAAATGTAAGAACGAATCGCTGTTGAGCGCCCGCGTTATGCAATCAATCGATCAGGATTATACGGTTCTAATGATGAGGAAATTGTTCAAGGGCTCTGGAATCATATTTCAGACTGAGAAAAGGGCTAAATTCTCTGTTGTTATAATTCTGTGTGTCCATGGGAACTCTGGGAAAGTGCTTTGTGGCTTTTGGCAACTGCTCATAAGAAGCTCATGTCAGCAGATGCAGTAGTTGCATCTGATAGCATTGTAAGGTTTTGCTTGTCAGACTTATGGCTTTGGTCAAGCATGTCCTGCGTATTCATTAGTTTAATAACCCCAGTGTGGGGCAAAGAGTGTGTATTGCTAGTTTATGATTCTGTGTGGTATGATGTATTTTTAATTTTCCATTGCTTGTTTGAGCAATGCTTGATTTACAGACAGTATGCAGTTTCAACCAGGTTCAGCCATATCAGCAGGAGCCCATGATAGATGCAGGTGAGTCTACACTAGTGTTTCCTTTTATATTAAATAAGGAACGGTCCTCAGATAGATCCTATCCTCATACTATTGAAGGTCTTGTACAAAGGCTCATGTCTCTTCCTCAGGAACAGGGTCTACTTCACGTTGAGGGAAGGCGGCAGCTTGTACTAACCGCTTTTATACCTTTTCAAATGGCATTGCTATCATACAGGGGCTGGATATGTAAATCTTATGTATATGCACTGCAGACATCCTGTGCCTCATGTATTACCCAAGATTTTTCTTTCTGAAGAGGTCTGTGTATTAGTATAAGTCAAAATGTGTGACCTTTCAGACTTCGAAAGAGGGCAAACTGTTGGAGCGCGAATGGCTAGCACTTCAGTAACAAAAACTACTGAGTTGTTTAACGTATCAAGAGGAACTGTTTCTAAAGTCATAACAAAAACTAGGGAAAACTAGTTCTGGGTAGCGTAACTCTGGACGGAAGCCAAAACTCTGTGAACGTGACTGCAGAGCACTAAAACGCCTTGTGTCAAAAAATCACAGAACCACAGCTACTAAAGTGACTGCAGAGCTAAACCAACATCTTCCTAACCCAGTATCAACAAAAACAGATCGTCGAGAGCTCAATACAGCTGGATACCATGGAAGGGCTGCCATTGCCAAATCTTTTCCTTCCCCCATCAATGTTCGAAAACGCCTAAAATGGTGCAAAGACCATGAGGAGTGGACAATGGACCAATGGAAGAATGTCATCTTCTCTGACTAATCATTCTTCATGCTTTTTCTTTGTTCAGGACGAATTTATGTACTGAGGAAGAAAAAGAAGCCCTTGATTTCAACTGCCTGACTCCAACCATTAAGCATGGAGGCAGTTCTGCGATGGTTTGGGCCGCAATATTGTGGAATTCTCTTGGTCCTGTGTTAGCACTGCATTGGTAGGATTACCTCTAAAGAGTATTTAATTAATTTTGGGTGACCAAATTCACCCAGTGGTCCAAACACCCTCTCCAAATGGTGGTGCCATCTTTCAAGATGATAATGTGCCAGTTCACACAGCCAAAATCGTTAAAGACAGGCATGAAGAGCACAACAATGAAGCTGACCACTTGGATTGGCCCCCACAATCACCAGATCTTAACATAATTGAAAATCTCTGATATATTTTGGAGCAGCAAGTAAGGAGCCACTTCCCTCCACCATCATCTCTGAAAGAGCTGGAACAGGTTTTGCTTCAAGAATGGATTAAAATTCCCTTAGCCACTGTCCAAAAGTTCCATGAATCTATTCCTCGATGTATTGAAGCAGTCATTGCTGCCAAAGGAGGACCAACTCGATATTAAACAGTAAACTGTTATTTAACAAGGTGTTTCCATTATTTTGTCCAACCCCTGTATATATGTCTCTCTGTATTCATTGAAATTGTTGGATGCCATTGAGTTTTATCAGAAATTATACAGCATACACATTGTATTTTGCCCTCTACAGGAATGTGGTTTGGCCCTCCTTAACTTAAAATAGACTAACATATTGGTTTATTTCTGTTCATCAGGACAGATGAAAGTTTTGAACTGCATACCCAATCTCACAGTATTTCAATATACCATGCAGAGCTGGCAAAAAGTCTCCCAGTACTATGCATCCTCCACTTGGGACAAGATCAAGAAGCTCTGGCTTCTTCTCATTACTTATAAATCTTTGGACTTAATTTCCACACAGAGCAAAGTCAATAGAAGCTCTGGATTCTCTTCATTTACTTATAAATCTATGGTTTGGTAGAAAAAAATTTCCATGCAGCATAATGTCAAAGGATTTTCTGTGCGTGTGTATGTGTGTTTTTTTTTTTTTTGGTGGAATCTGCACCATGCCTACTTCTTGATGAGTCAAAGGACAGGGGAGGAAGCAGCTATATTCACTTTTGTTGCAATAGGTCACAGTTGCTCCTGTGTGCCCAAGGGAATTCAGGGTAAATTCATTTTGGGTTTTGATAAGTTCATGTCAGTGTGGACAATCATCTTGTTTGGAACAACTGAAAACCTTTACTTGTCAGAATTTTGGCAAACATCAAGCACTTACTGAGTATTCATCAACTTAAGAGGAGCTCAGGAAGCTCTGCCTTCTCTCCATTTCCTTATAAATCTATGTCTTAGTCTGTTACGAAGTATGTATGCAGAGTAAAGTCTCACTATTTTAAGTATACCACACAGAGCTAGCAATAAGCTGCCTAGTACTCTGTAACCCTGTATTGGGCCAAACTAACCCAACACATGGAATTAAAGAAAATATGGTTTTCATGTTTAAATGAAACCCAGCACTCAAGATGGTCAGTTGTAGAAAGGCTTTTACAAAGAAATTTATTATTTCTGTTCACAATAAAATACCTTTATTACTTTTATTAAAAATAAAAACTAATCAAGCATGGAGAGAACAAGGAAATAGACAGATCAAGCAGCACACTAGGACACAGTAGGTTTAGTGTTCTAGTGCAGTGTGTCAAAACTCTTACTAAACACCAAGATAAACCGTTGCAAATGAAGAGAGAGTCGTAGTAAGATTGACCATTTACTGTGACATTTCCTCATACAGCACACGGTGAAAACTGTAAATAAAAGACAAAAATATTCAGTGCCTATGTTCGTAACTAGACACTACCATACACAGATGTAAAACGAAATATACACTGACATTTTTGTACCATAGGTAGCAGTTACCATGGCCACGAACATGCCATTAACTTATGTAGCAAACAATCGCAACTGAGAAGCAAATCAAACATCGTGTTTAACTAAATTGTTACTAATACAGTCAGACAACATGTCAGATAACTAACGGCATTGCCTCTAAGATGCTTCACAGTAGCTTATTATATTTCGATTGTGCCTCTCGTATCTTTTGGTTATACGGAAAAGCTTAACAGCGAGTGACTGACCCGCAAGAGGTGCTGTCAGAGCGCACGAGCAAATAACGAATTATCATTGTTTACAAATGAACTTTGTTTACAAACAGAATTGTAAAGCACTTATCGACTCCCTATATTCAATAAGAAACAATTTCCAACAACTTATAAAGGAAGTATAGAGGAAGTAGAAGTAAAAATTTGAAACAAGAAAGATAAATAAATGCCTTAAAGGCAACACGGTAGGGGAGTGATGACTGAGGGGGGAAGACAGAGAAAAAGAGCAACCAACTTACCACACCACAGCACGTGATCAAACACTATCCTTTGTAACTCACTACAAGCCGCTGCATTCAGATCAGTGAGGTACTAAAGAGTGACACACGTGTGTCCCAACTGTGCCCCGCGACGCTGCCTGGAGGGAAAGAAATGAGACAGACTCCGACATACAGGGGCAACCAGGCGTTAATCCATGCCAATCGTCAGGACTGAACATATACACACAATCATTTTTAATATTGGCAAAACTGGCTTTAGTCTAATTAAAAAAAACAAAAAACTAAAGAGACAACTGATGCTATGATGACTTTAAAATAAACTGCTTGCCCCCTTCTACAGTGTTCCTACAAAACACCACCGTTAACCACGCAATCACGTTAATCACAAGAGCAAGAGTGTGAACACACACCCCTTACAAAACTCTATGCTTACTCACCTAGCTCAGAGCCCAAATCCCAAACACAAACCACAGCAATGATTTACAACCTGAATTGGGTGCCTTCTAAACATCTCATACGGAGTTGGCCAAATTAGTCTAAATTGGAAGTGTCGCGTTGTATTTTTCCCGCTGGGTCCTAGTGACTCCCGGTTTCTTTCGCATCCTCCACTCTGGACAAGCTCAAGAAGCTCTGGATTCGCATTATGCTCACGCTATGAGCCCATGGGTAAAAAGTAAGTTCCTGAACACTACTTCCTGTTATTCTGAATATTTACTATCAGCTCACTTCCTCGTCAGTGCAGCTATTAAAAGTCCCCACTAGGTGGTACTAAAGAGCGTACAAAAGAAACCAAGAGAATAGAATAGAATAGAATATTTTTATTATCATTGCACAAATACAGCGAGATCAAGTTTGCAGCTTCTGTGCTTGATGCTATAAAAAAACAATAAATAAGGTACAAATAAAACAACAAATAAGATAAAATAGCAATACAGTAGCAAAAAAAGGAACAAACAGTATGAAAAGTGTCTGGCAGTAGTAAGTAGTGCAACAGCTCAGATGTGCATTGCAGCAACAGAACCAATCCATTTATGGAAAAGTAGCAAAGTAGCAATTAAGTAACAAACAATATAAACAGTATGCACTATATAAACAGTATGGTACCAAACAGTAAGGTAATTTGGATACAGAGTCTTTATAAAAACCCAACGTGGGTGAATGTGTTAGTCCCTGTACGCTGAGGTTCATAATTTCAGCAGCTGTCACTGTGTATGTCATGTTATACTTCATTCTGTGTTCGTCATGTTATACTTCATTCTGTGTTTGTCATGTTATACTTCATTCTGTGTTTCAGCACCTCCTACCAGCCATTTCTCAGAGCAGTGAGGAAAGCTGCTTTAAGTGAGGTCACTTTAAGAGACGGCCTCTTCCTCATTGGTCCAACATGCACGTGACCTCCGACATCACTCCTTGTTGCTCCATTTTGTCTCTAGCATTTAGTTAGTGGTTTTTTACGGTTCTGTTAAACTATCTTTTTCCCGTTCGTGTTAAGCCTTGGAGAAGCTTCGTTCTTTCACAAAAATCAATGTCAGAGAAAGCACATGTTTACCGAGGAAATACAAGTAAAGTGGATAAACCTTACTTTCGTGCCTGGGTCTTCATTCAAGCCTCTACATTGAGTGTTTAGCTATCTGTCAGTTCATGCTCAGTCGACACGCACGTAAGGGGACAGAATAGTGAAAGAACGGCATCACAGCGGGCGGAACACAACAAATGTAAGATGGACGACAAACAGAATGCAGCGGAGCACCAGGCAACCAAATCCAGAGCTTCATCTAGTCAGTTAGAAACCAGGTCAGTGGTATCTGTTTCATCCAAAAGTTCAAGACAATCATCTGCAAGCATGGCAGCAGCTAAAGCACGCGCAAAAGCAGAAGCCGTGCGAGCTCGCTCCACATTTGTAAAGAGAGAGGCTGAAGTACTATTAGAAAAGGCCAAATTGGAAGCGGAACTACACTCACTGCAGCATGAAAAAGAATGTGCAGCAGCCACAGCAGAAGCTGAAATTCTAGAGTTAGTCGCAGCAGAGTTAGACTTAGACGAGAGTAGAAGATCTATCGACACCTCTGCAATACCTCACGAATCCACTGAAAAACGGACCAGAGACTACGTCGATTGCCTCTCTGCTACACACCACAGCCAGCCCTCTCTATCTAAAGCTCAGCCATACACCTCTTCCCCCTATAAGCCAGCTCACGGTCAGATTCCTGCTCAAAGCAAAGCAGACCAGCTACCTTCTTCCCCTCCCATCAGTGCAACGAACCAGCCATGCACCGGAGACCATACAGGTATGAGTGACATTGCCAGATACCTAGTACGTCGTGAGCTTGTTAATTCAGGGCTTAGCAAGTTCGATGATCGCCCTGAAAATTACTGGGCCTGGAAGTCGTCGTTCACCTGCGCTATAGAGGGACTGAGACTAACCCCCAGCGAAGAGCTCGATCTTCTGATGAAGTGGTTAGGCCCCCAGTCTTCACAGCATGTTAAGAGGCTAAGAGCTGTTCACATTGCCGACCCTGCCGCTGGACTAAGAATGGCATGGCTGCGTATGGAAGAGTGTTATGGCTGTCCAGAAATCATAGAGAAAGCTCTCTTTGACAAGCTGGACAACTTTCCAAAAATTAGCAATAGAGAACCTCTAAAACTAAGAGAACTTGGAGACCTGCTTAAAGAAATAGAGTCTGCAAAGCTGGAGGGTTACCTACCTGGGCTCGCCTACCTGGACACAGCAAGAGGCGTGACTCCCATCGTCAACAAACTTCCTCATGGCCTCCAAGAGAAATGGATGTCGCTAGGCTCCCAGTATAAGCTTAAACACCAAGTAGCATTCCCACCTTTCACATTTTTTACAGACTTTGTGTGTCACGAAGCTTATACACGCAATGATCCCAGCTTCACTCTCAACTTACCAGCGGCTAATCCTGCGAAACCAGACAGCTCAACGAGAAGACACGGACAGTTCAAAGGCTCTGTCTCTGCTTACAAAACAGAGGTCTCTCACACACAAACCTCAAACATTATGGACATCCCAAGCAGCACGCCAGACATTGACAAACAATGCCCCATTCACAAGAAGCCCCATCCGCTCAGACACTGTCGAGGTTTTCGAGCTAAAAGCATTGAGGAACGTAAAACATTCTTAAGAGAGAACAATATTTGCTTCAGATGCTGCTCTTCAAACAAACACCTAGCAAAGGATTGTAAAGCAGCCGTACAGTGTGCAGAATGCAACAGCAACGCACACGTCACAGCCCTCCATCCTGGGCCATCCCCATGGACCGTTAAAACTCTCGACACAGAGCACGGCGGGGAGGAAGAGAAGCAAGGCGCCTCTCCTGCTGTTAACACCAAATGCACAGAGGTCTGCGGAGACCCCCTAAGCTCCCGGTCATGCTCTAAAATCTGCCTCGTCAAAGTTCATCATAAAGGCCAGCCAAACAAAGCTATGAAAGTCTACGCGATACTCGACGACCAAAGCAATCGATCACTTGCTAGATCGGAGTTCTTTGACCTTTTCTGCCTCAAAGGCACAGACTCTCCATACACTCTTCGCACATGTGCCGGAGTCACAGAGATGTCTGGGAGAAGAGCTACAGGCTTCATCGCACAGCCTCTTGATGGAAGTTGTAGTGTGCCACTCCCTACGCTCATTGAGTGCAATCACATGCCAGACGACAGGTTAGAGATACCCACTCCCGAAGCGGCAAAACATCATCCACATCTCAGGTCTATTGCTCACCTTATTCCCCCCCTCAACCCAGACGCACAGATTCTCTTCTTACTTGGACGTGACGTTCTCCAAGTTCACAAGGTGAGAGAACAGCACAACGGGCCCCTAGATGCGCCCTATGCACAAAGACTAGACCTTGGCTGGGTCGTAGTTGGCGAGGTCTGTTTGGGTGCCGCTCACAAACCCACAACTGTAAGTGCATATCACACAAACATTCTAGGTAACGGTCGCCCATCACACTTCAGTCCATGCCCTAATCACATCCCCCTGAAAGAGACTCTAAAAGTAGAAAGCATCTCTAAGACTCCCCTCTACTCTCAGTCTGCTCTCAGCACTCACCTCTCCGGCGTTCGGAGCCACAACTGTGCAAGCTTGATAGGTAGCACAGTTTTCGAAAGAATAGAAGACGACAACAAAGTAGCTCCTTCCATTGAGGACAGACTGTTCATTCAATTAATGGACAAAGAGATGTTCATGGACGACACGAACAGTTGGGTAGCGCCGCTTCCCTTTCGTTCACCAAGGCCACTTCTACCAAATAACAAAAACCAAGCATTGAGCCGACTTACCTCTCTCCGTCGCACGCTTGATAAGAAGCCTGAAATGAAAGAACACTTTGTGGCATTCATGCAGAAACTTTTCGATCACAATCATGCTGAACCAGCTCCACCTCTGCACGATGGAGAAGAATGCTGGTACCTACCCACGTTTGGTGTGTACCACCCACGGAAGCCTGGTCAAATCAGAGTCGTGTTTGACTCCAGTGCTCAGTATCTTGGTGTATCACTGAATGACGTGTTGCTTACAGGCCCAGACTTAAATAACAGCCTGCTAGGGGTCTTGTTGCGCTTTAGGCGTGAGAAAATAGCCATCACCGCAGATATAGAACAAATGTTCCACAGTTTTGTCGTCAGAGAAGATCACAGAAATTTCCTCCGATTCCTGTGGTTCAGAGACAACGACACATCTAAAAACATGGTGGAGTACAGAATGAGAGTTCACGTATTTGGCAATAGTCCCTCACCTGCTGTTGCTATATATGGTCTCAGACGTGCTGCTCTACATGGAGAGGCTGAGTTTGGCGTGGATGCAAAACACTTCATAAAAAGGGACTTTTATGTTGATGATGGGCTCAAGTCCCTGCCCTCTGTCGCCGACGCCATCGATCTGCTTAAAACTACACAAGACATGCTCGCCGTCTCTAACCTAAGACTCCATAAGATAGCGTCAAACAGCCCAGCAGTCATGCAAGCATTTCCCTCAGCTGATTATGCAAAAGATCTGAAAGACCTCAACTTAGAGACAGATTCTCCACCAGTACAGCGTAGTCTTGGACTGAGCTGGAACCTCCAAAATGACACATTCACATTCCGTGTTGCCAACAGTGACAAGCCATTCACTCGCAGAGGTGTTCTAGCAACTGTTAACAGCTTGTTCGACCCCCTTGGTCTCGTAGCTCCCATTACTGTCCGAGGGAAGCTCCTGCTCAGAGAGCTCACAAGCACAGCTGTTGACTGGGATGCTCCCCTCTCCACAGAAAAGGAAGCCGAATGGAATGCCTGGAGAGACTCACTACAAGGTCTCGAACAGTTTGAAACTCAACGAGCCTACACTGTAGCATCTCTCTCCAACTCAGTGAGAAAGGAAGCTCACATCTTCGCAGATGCATCCATACAAGCCATAGCAGCTGTAGCTTATCTGAAGATCACGGACGACAATGGTATGTGTCACGTTGGCTTCATCATGGGTAAGGCTAAATTAGCCCCTCAGTCAAACCACACTGTACCCAGACTTGAACTGTGCGCCGCTGTCCTTGCGGTCGACATGGCAGAGCTGATTGTGCAGGAGTTAGACTCTAAGCTAGACACCTTGGAATTCTATACAGACAGTAAAGTGGTGTTGGGGTACATCTGCAACGAAACTCGAAGATTTTACGTGTACGTCAGTAACAGAGTGCAAAGGATCAGGAAGTTCACTCGCCCTGAGCAATGGCATTATGTCCCCACCTCGCAGAATCCAGCAGACGTGGCTACTAGGTCGGTGCCTGTGGCTCGCCTCACCGAAACCAGCTGGCTCACCGGCCCAGAATTCCTTCAGCATCCCGTACCCACACATATCACAGAAGAAGCACCTTTCGAACTCGTCCACCCAGAGTCCGACGCAGAGGTACGAGCTCATATCACCACATGCACAGACTTAAACACGACTCTTGGCTCTTATCGCTTTGAGAGATTTTCCTCTTGGAAGTCTCTTATTAGAGCCACAGCTTCTCTCATACACATCGCTCAATCTTTCAAGAAGAAAAGTGGTTGTAGAGGGTGGCATCACTGTACAAAGCCCCCCACTGTCGATTTGCTGACACAAGCTAGAACCATTGTCATTGGATGTGTACAAAGAGAAGCCTACAGAGCTGAATTCATCTGTCTAGAGAGAGGAAAAGACATTCCTAGAAACAGTCCACTTAGAAAGCTGAATCCTGTCCTCGAAGACGGCCTTCTAAGGATTGGAGGCCGGCTTGGGCATGCCACACTTCCCACAGCAGAGAAACACCCGCTCATCATCCCTGGCCGCAGCCATACCGCTACTCTCCTTGCAAAGTACTATCACGAGAGAGTCAAGCATCAGGGTCGCGTCTTTACTGAGGCTTCCATCCGCTCAGAAGGATTTTGGATAGTTGGAGCCAAGAGATGTATTAACAGCAATCTCCGCAAGTGTGTCATATGCAACAAGCTACGAGGGAAAACAGAGGAGCAGAGAATGGCTGACCTCCCCCCTGATCGCCTCAGCACAGAACCACCCTTTACCAATGTAGGCCTGGATGTGTTTGGTCCCTGGAATGTGTCTGCTCGTCGTACTCGAGGAGGCCATGCCAAGAGTAAAAGGTGGGCAGTAATGTTCACGTGTTTAAGTGTACGAGCTGTACACATTGAGCTGATAGAGTCGATGGACAGTTCATCCTTCATTAACGCTCTACGCCGCTTCGTTGCCCTGCGTGGTCCTGCAAAGCAAATCCGCTCCGATTGTGGTACCAACTTCAAAGGAGCGTGCAAAGAGCTGAAAATGCTCATGGACGATACAAGCGAACCCAGCGTGTCAAGATACCTCCACGAAGAAGGATGCAGGTGGATCTTTAACCCACCCCACTCCTCTCACATGGGAGGTGTATGGGAAAGGATGATCGGGGTCTCAAGAAGGATCTTGGACTCCATGCTTTCACAAGTCACCCCTTCATGTCTCACTCATGAGGTACTGTCTACTTTCATGGCCGAAGTGTGCGCCATCATTAATGCAAGGCCTTTGACACCCATCTCTACCGATCCTGAGTCACCATTCCTCTTGACACCGGCAATGATCCTCACACAGAAGACGTCAGCACCTCACGCCCCTCTTGGATCCTTCCAGAACGCTGATCTTTACCAACGACAGTGGAAGAGAGTGCAACACCTTGCCAACATGTTTTGGGAGAGATGGAGGCGAGAATACCTGGCTACTCTTCAAACCCGCAGCAAATGGCAAGAAAGCAGGCCTAACATCAAAGGAGGTGATTTGGTCCTGTTAAAAGACAACCAAGTGAAAAGAAACGAGTGGCCTATGGCTCTCGTCACCAAGGCCATCACCGGCACTGATGGTAAAGTTAGGAAGCTAGAACTGAGGGTAACCAAAGGTGGTATTGCAAAAACATTCCTCAGGCCTATTACAGAAGTGATACTCCTTATGTCACCTTAGATACTTTAATAGTTACATTAGTTTGGTATTCCCCTTTAGCCCCTTCAAAATTGGTTAGTGTTATTGTGACCAATACCAGATGGGGAGTGTCATGTTATACTTCATTCTGTGTTCGTCATGTTATACTTCATTCTGTGTTTGTCATGTTATACTTCATTCTGTGTTTCAGCACCTCCTACCAGCCATTTCTCAGAGCAGTGAGGAAAGCTGCTTTAAGTGAGGTCACTTTAAGAGACGGCCTCTTCCTCATTGGTCCAACATGC
Organism: Chanos chanos; assembly: GCF_902362185.1. NCBI lineage: Eukaryota > Metazoa > Chordata > Actinopteri > Gonorynchiformes > Chanidae > Chanos > Chanos chanos. Next base: position 36,464,678 of record NC_044496.1, read on the forward strand.
ACGTGACCTCCGACATCACTCCTTGTTGCTCCATTTTGTCTCTAGCATTTAGTTAGTGGTTTTTTACGGTTCTGTTAAACTATCTTTTTCCCGTTCGTGTTAAGCCTTGGAGAAGCTTCGTTCTTTCACAAAAATCAATGTCAGAGAAAGCACATGTTTACCGAGGAAATACAAGTAAAGTGGATAAACCTTACTTTCGTGCCTGGGTCTTCATTCAAGCCTCTACATTGAGTGTTTAGCTATCTGTCAGTTCGTGCTCAGTCGACACGCACGTAAGGGGACAGAATAGTGTAGATACAGGTATTGAACACAATATCCAGACAGTAATGGATGAGAGTGGACCCCTGTGTATCGTATTTGGTGGCATAGTACAGTATGTGTGTGTATGTGAAGTCAGTTGTGCCAGACAAGTATGGGGCAGTCAGACAGGTTATGGGGGGAACTTGGTGGACTAGAGTGTGGAGAGTCCTTACAGATGCTGGTAGCTTTCTGAGGCACTGTGAGCTGCAGATGTGCTCTAGGGCTGGGAGCTGTATCCCAGTGATCTCCTGTGCGCTGGAGATGATCCACCGAATAGCTTTCCTATCAGCTGCTGTGCAGCTGAGATACCACACAAGATACTGGTCTTCAGCATCCTCAAGAAAAATAACCGTTGCTGTGCTTTCTTGACCAATGCAGTGTTGTTAGTGGAGCATATTAGGTCCTCTGAGATGTGTATGCCCAGAAACCTGAAGCTGGATACGCTCTTCATGCTCTCCGCTCTGTCTCTGTTGATGAAGACTGGAGCGTACTTGTCATGTGACCTTCCAAAATTGATGATTAGCTCCTTGGTCTTTACTGATTCCAATACACATGCGATTCCATTACCACAAGCACCATACCATTGCCATTGGTAAAATGTTCAGTAAGTTTCTTTTATAATAACGTGCAAATACAAGTTTCATTATATTTGGTCTAAAACAGAGTCTTCCCGTATTTGCAGGAACAGCTCAATGTTCATAATGAGCAGCTGCCTGCTACGCACAGTCCTTTGTGTTGTGTTGCTTTGGACTTGATTCAGGTGAGGTTCTCTCTATTTGTCCTCAAATTTGTGAACTTAATAGATGGTGCAGCCATCAGTGAAGCAGGGGGAAAGCTGTTTGGTTTTCACTAATCTTCACAATTTATTTGATTATAGCTATTTTCAGCAGTCATTTCTTCATGCCACAGATTAGTGTCTTCATTTTTTGGTTCTTACAGCATTCCTCCTATGGAGCGACGAGAACCTCCAGCCTGGTCTGTTTTGTGTTTACAAGGACATTGCATGAAGGCTCAATGGTACATAACTCTTTGGATTTTGTGTGTAGCCTTGTGTGTTCACTGCCTTGGATGTGTCACTATGGCTGGAAAACGTTGTCTTGCACATGTTTTATACAGGAGGTGGAAGTGACTCTTGAGTCTGTGAAGACTAAAATGTTGAAGACTAAAATGTGGTTGGTGCTTACCAACAATTTCTGCACATTGAGCCTGGAGGTAGTTGTCAGAAATGAAAAATTTCTCTTATGTATGTATTTTTTTATGTATGTTTTTCATTTATTCGTTTACCTTAGAGTTCATTTTTCAAAGAGATTTCTCTGATGTCTCCGTTCTAATGATTTTCATATTTATGTTTGTGCAGGCTCTTACCCTAGTGTTATGCCACTGTGCGTGCGGAAGCCTCCATCAAGGTACAGTCTGTGGCCTGCATTTGGCCGTTCTGGCTGAGAGAGTTATGGACTAACACTGATAAAGACTCTCTCTTCAGTCTCTCTCTTACATTTTGTTCTTCACTATTTCTTTCCTGTGTTGTCTCTGTCTATTCAGTGCACTGTAAGTCAGATTGTTAAAATAACTTCCTACCTTCAGACCCAGCTAACAAGGAGAATAGGTGCATGTCAAAAAAGGTTGAAAACCCCTGATCTAGCCATGTGCTGACAGACCAGGGTGTCCCACTATGTCGGAGCGAACAGTTAAAAATGAAGTCAGGCTTGTTAACATTATTTACACATGGCAAAATGTAGTTAGCTACCTTAGCTAGCTAACATGAAGGCTAAGAGCTTCGAGCTGGCCAAGCAGTTACCAGTGATCGATTAGCTATTACCAGTCAAGTCACTGACATAGAAAATTCTTTGTCATGCAATAATGATAAAGTTGTTTAGCTGAACAAATTTATGAAACTCCTCTGGCAAAGGCGTGTCAAAAATAACATGTGGATCTAACATTAGTGTTATCAGGTGATTTGGAGACTTCTCTCATTATATACAATGTCAGTTTATTAAAACCGACTAAACTATTACACCATCTCTCGTTTCCTTGAGCGCAAAACTGCTGATCTACAACCAATCAGTCAGGTAACTTTATGCATAGCCTCTCTGCTTCATCCGTATGCACGATACCCGTTCTGAAGAGATTTTGAAGGGTTCGCTAATGTTATTCTGTCAGCAAAGTGACAGGATGTCTATGATTTGGTCTGGAGGGGTGTATGTCTTCAGAGTACGTAAATCTGCATAGCAATAGTCTGTTCCACTATATTTTGCGGTGGGTTTAATTTGGTGATCGGTGTAGTGTAAATCACCAAAATAAAAAAAAAACAGAAGGGGTAACCTCAACACGCATTTTAGCCCTTTAATGCATGCCATCTACATATGTGGACAGTTAGCTGCTTATACCTGCCACAGTTGTTTTTGCTCGCAAACTGCCACGTCAGCTCATAAAGGCTGAAACACACCAACTCCGTGAGTGGTGCAGAAGCGTCCCAGAAGCGGCAGGCACGATTAAGTGTATTTCTCGCTTCCTTTGTACAAGCTCTGAGTAACACAGGCACCAAAGTGAAAATGGAGAAGTACGGCGTCGCACCCACGCTGCTTAGGCATCCTGTGTGTTTTAGCCCTTAGAGCAGGGGTGGGCAAATCCGGTCCTGGAGGGCCATGGTCCTCCTGTTTTTCTTGTCAGCTAACTAAATACAATCTGTGATTGGCTGAAGAGTGTGCACACCTGTTTGCAAGGTGAAAATCAACAGGTAACTAAGAGGTGAAAACAAAAACCCGGCAGGTCACTGGCCCTCCAGGACCGGATTTGCCCACCCCTGCCTTAGAGCATGCACAATGGACGTGAGACGTGAGCAGTGCTGCATCCCAGAAGCGCCGCAAAAGTGGAGCGGTAACCGATAGTTTCAGCGTTTGGTGTCACTTCTAGTGTATTTTACAAAAGTGTGCATGCCATGTTTCCGACATAAGGCTAATTTATGGCTACACCAACTCCGTGAGCAGTGCAGAGCCGGCCTAGAAGTGGCAGGCACGCTTTTTTCAAGCACACTAGAACCGACGCCAAAGGCCATTTCGCTTTGCATTTGACGCTGCAACAGAACGGCTGATAAGTGTTCAGAAACTGTGTTTTCCAACTTTAAACAACCTTAAAATAAACAGTTCTTATGAAGTGTGGGTCAATTTGGACAAATCACCACAAAACACATTAAAATATGGAGGTTGGCCTCATTTAAATGCCAATTTTCGGTATTGTGTCAAACATGTCTTACCTTTCAGTAATAAAATTTAACAGTGAGGCAAGGAGGCGCAGGAGAAAGCCTGCGCTGATGTGAAAGACAGCAATTGCTTTACTTGTACAGCAGGAGCTTGGTGTAAGTACGATGCAGAGGTTTTAGCAGCACAATAAGCAGTTGCTTTAGCTTGTTAGCTTTTGTCGTTAGGAGCAAACATTATGCAGTAGTGGTTCTAGCTTTTACAGAGCTCTGGGCAAACACAAACCCCCCTGAAGCCATCCCCCAACAAAAATTGTGTGTCTATTAAACCTCCCCCAACCCCCCTCCCCATAAAATTAAAAAAAATAAATAAATAAAAACACAAAAGGAAAAGCAACACTCTGTACTAACTGTAACCGTCATTTTTATTCGAACACATTTAAACACATAGTAACATATTTCTTAAAAAGATTTTAAATAGTTTCCTCTTTCTTCATGGTGACACCAGGGGGCCATATTGCCTTCACAAATTCTCTGCAAGAAAAAGGATGAAAACAAATAGCTCTCATGCATGTAATGCTTTACTGAACCAACATCAAATGACTCAAACGTACTCAAACCCCCTATGAGCTGCATGGCTGCGTCCTGTAAATTTATCCTCATTGCAAGCACGCCAGCTGATGAGGGCTGCTGCGTCTTCAGTTTTCATGCTATCAGCACAATTTCAGGGGTGACCTTTAAGATTTTTTGGCTAGCGTTACTTCAGTACACTACTGCTAACACTTCAGTGCTACATATTCGAAAGCACGGTTGGCAACCTGATAAAAACGAACACACGATTACAGCAAATATATATCAAAAGTATCCCCATAAGAAAACATATGATATGCAATTGATACTTATTTATATACGTACATATTTATATTCGGAGCTGGTATTCAATCCGGACCTGCCACTGCCGTTGTCACCATCCGCCATGTTTTTTTGAAAATTTTTGGAAAGTTGGGAGTTACCGCATTGCATCATGGGATGCAGTAGCCGACGAAGTGAGCTCAGAGCTGCTTCCAAAACCACATACTACATACTGCACACTAAAGTTGCATTGAAGTATGTACTGCAGCAGTACGCACTGAAGGATTGTAGACAGAGGCTGTGTCCGAAATGGCATACTACATACTACTCGCATACTAATTGTGACGTGAAAGTAGTAAGTAGTATGCAGTACGTGAAAAATAAAAATTTTGCAGTACACGACAGTTACCCAGATGATTTACTACTCTGGCAAAAATTTGCAGTATACAACCGGAGCTCACTTCGCTGACTACTGCATCCCATGAAGCAACGCGGTGATTTTCAACTGTCAAAAAAAATTAAAAACATGGCGGACAGCGACAGAAGCGGCTTCAACTTCAACTGCAGCTGCAGCTCCAAATATAAATGTATCAGTTGCGTATTTTGGTGTAATGTCTTCATACGCTTTCTTATAGGGCTACTTTTGATACATATTTGTGGTTGTCGTGTGTTGTTCGATTTTAACAGAACAGATAGCCCAACCGATGGCAAACGTGTAGTACACTACACGAAAGTTCTCATAATTGCGTACCATACTGTATACTAGCATGTGGAGTAGTGTGCAGTATGCAGTGTATACTAGGCTAGTATGCAGTATGCAGTACGCTAGTATTCCATTTCGGACACAGCCAGAAAGTACGCTAGAATTTGGACGCACTAATGAGATAATCAAATTGCGCCACATTTTTGCACGTGAGCTTTATAATCGCGGTTTAATGACGACTACCTGTAAACAGACACAGCTGTACATTTAAAAACCCAACTGCGCCAACATGTTACTTCCAGAAATTTTCCTCTCTTTTATTTATACTAAGACTTGTAACATTTAAATAACGTTTACGGAACGTTTAAAAGATTCCTGACAACTATTTATTTACACATAGACAAATATTTTTAGTAATTTTAACACAGCTTCTTAAGATCTGTACAGTGGTTGTCCCTTACACTTGAAAATCTTCTCAGTCACAAATGACCGCATCAGAAACGCCCCTTTTTCCATGTGGCCTTATGGGATTGAAAAGTGTCCAGTGCTCGCATACTTCATTTCTCCAATGGAAGTAGTATGTCATCCGGGTACTATTCACATACTACTCTATGCATACTATGTATTTGGACGTACTACTAATGGTGGTGTACTGTTTTGACGTACTATTTAGTACGTTAGTATGTGGTTTTGGACGCAGCACAGGAGTATACGATCTGTCCCGGAAGCATGATCCGTGTTGTAAACTAACCCTATCCCTAACTGTCAGCATGTGCAGGGATGTATACTGGAAATTTTTGCCAGAGTAGAACACAATCCGGGTAACTGTCATGTACTGCAAAATTTTTATTTTTCACGTACCGCATACCACTTACTACTTTTATGTCAAGATCAGTGTACGAGTAGTATGTAGAATGCCATTTCGGACACAGCCGTTCTCTGGTATTACGTAGATTTTGATTCCAGCACCATGAAATGAAAGCAGAGGGGCTTTGTTTCCAATCCAGACCGATCAAATTATTTCATTGTTAGTTAAAATGACAGATATTTAGAAGTAAAAAATATTTCCTCTGTATGTCAGTTAAGTTTCAGTGAGGTCCTAAAACCTTTGGTCACATAGTGCCGATTAATATGCTGCCATAGGCCACAGTTCTCCCATCCCTCTTCAGGAGTCTCACATGTCTGTAAACACATAAAAAAGATATTGGAATTATGGGTAGTGACAGCCTAATGTTTGAGAGGCCAAATAATAATACATTTTACACAGTCATAATTAAATTGGATACAGATAGCCACCAGAACAAACTTTGCATTTTCCCCCAAAATATCTACTGTTTGGACAAAGATGAGGTCTGTCCTCTTTACTGGCCCTACACAAATTGAAAAATTTTGAACACATTGGAAAAAAAAAAGTTAGCCAAAGCTATGGCAGAAGAAGCCAGCAAATGAGAAGTGATTAAAAAGGAAAAATTATTCAACTTTGGTTAACTTGGGCATGTGCCCGAGTTGAGATGATTTACTTGCTGGAAAGTTCATTGATGACCAAATTTCAGTGTATACGCCGATAGCATTACATTATGCTTCAGAATGGCCTGGTACTGCACCACATCTTTCCCACTGCCGTGCTTTACTAGGCTACTTTTCTGGTACTTTTCCTGTCATAGGCAAATCACAATAACATCTTGAGGGTTACAGGGATTGAATCATTTTGACGTCTGCTGCATATGTATGTATGTATTACCTTTACTGACCTCTGGAGGTATTGCCTCTGGTTTTGGAGCTTTTGGGTCTTTGCCAGTGAGGCAGGGCAACTCTGCCATGATCTAGAAATGACATGAAAGGCATGGAAAATGCTATTAAATACAAAAATGGCTGATTTGTGAATTTTATTCACCAGTTATGTTGAAAACACTACAACAGCACATTATTCAATGGCTTACCTTGTGAATTGATTTTTTTTTAAAATATACACTCATTTCAAATCTAATGACTGCAGCATGAAAAAGTTGGGGCAGTCAAGTATTTACTGTGTAGCAACAGCATTTCCTTAAATAAAACTTACTAAGCGCTTGAGTACTGAGGACACCAGTTTGTTTTAGCAAGCATATTTAGCAAGCATATTTCTCCCCATCCTTCCATTATGTAAGGCACCAGCTGTGCAAAAATGTATGGGGGGGTCTTCATTGCTGTAGTTAGTGCTTCACAATGTGCCATACATTCTTAATCAGTCAGAACTGTTGTATCTAGCACCCTCACTTTCTGATTTGATTTGCATTTCATTTACTTCTCCCAAATTTTTGAACTGGGGTTTTGACAAATTTAGGTAATTGTCTTTCTTGTGCTGCACATGGTACACATAGTTTGTATACATAGAAGTTTTATTTAAATGAATGTATACGGTACAAACCTTGTTTATTACAGGGTCCCAATTGATCTCAGCTCCCTTGCAGGCAGTGGTCCACATTTTGGAGGCAGACAGGGTTGATCTTACTACAGCCTGGTGGAGATAAAGAAATGAAGACATCATAGTTTAGCACCCAAAATGTTACAGAATATAGAATAGTAGAAGTAGAATAAGTAGATTAGCTGGTAATCACATCAAAAGTACCATTGTGAAAGTTTCATAATGTTTGATCCCCTTATACTTAGTATTCAAAGAAAATTAAATTCATGGTTACAGCAGGACCTATCAATCTCTGGTAGAATACTGCTTTCAAAAACTGAAGCTCTGTCCTGTGTAATTTACCCTTTAATAGTGTTAGATGTACCACAGGATATTTGCAAGAGATTAGACAAAATAATTGTAAATTTTGTTTGGAAATCTAGATCTCACTTGATAAAAAAAAGTGTTGTGTTGACTGATCACACTTCGGGTGGATTCAGTCTTATTGATTTCTCTTCACTTAACAACTCTTTTAAGATCAAGTGGATTAAATAATTCTTAAAGAATCCTCTTTCCATCTGGAACTGTATTCCTAAATATCTGTTTCAAGTGTGTGTGGGGGCTTCATTTTCTTCATCATTGTAATTATAACATATCCAAGCTCCCTTTAGCATTAGCAAACTTTCATAAACAGTCTTTATCTTGTTGGTCTCTTATGTACAGTCACAATTTTTCACCACACATGTATTTCATATAGAATAATAAGAATATTATATACGAGAACAAAACTTTATTCTTCCTTCCTTGGTTTGAAAAAAAGATCTTGTTAGGATCACAACTTTTAGATGAAAATGGTGAATTGTTCTCTTATAAGGACTTTATGGAAAAATTTTCTTTTCCTGTCCCTCCAAAAGAACATGCAGTAATTTTTGGTGCTATTCCTGCTGGTGTCAGGCTGCTGCTTCAGTCCAGCCCTAAAGGCTCATCTTGCTCCCCACCTTCTCTGGATACCTCTAATCTATTTATAGAAAATTGCCTCTGTTGGTAGCAACTTTACCAATAAGAAAATCAGATCTATTCTCCTTAAGCCATTTGTGTCTGTACCTCCCTGTATAAGCTTTTGGAATAATAAATTTGAAAACATTGATTGGAAATTTTGGGTACTCAAAAAAGATTACATGATTACAAATAAAGTAATTGAAGTCTCCCTCAAAATTGTACATAACTGTTACCCAAGCAACTATATATTATCGAAATTTAATCCTAGTATTTCTTCTGACTGCTCTTTTTGTCATGGTTTCACTGAAACAGTTGACCATATTTTTTGGGAATGTAGTTACACTAAAGTTTTTTGGATTGATTTCTCAAATTTTGTTTAAAAAAAGAATTTCCTCAGACCTTTTATTAACCTTAAAACATGTTTACTTCGGGATTCCTTAAGACCCCGATATTACTAGGAGAAACTTTGTTATTAATTTACTTCTTTTTTTGGCCAAATCTTATATTCATAAATGTAAATTTTTAAAGAAGACCCCTCTGTTCTTTGTTTTCAGTAAAGAATTTGAACTGTTTGTTTACTATTAAATATTCCTCAAACCCTTTAGCCATTAATACATGTGTACAATGTACTGTTTTTCGACTGTATGTAATCTACTGTCTGTAAGCCCTCTTTTCGCTCTGCTTATGTTTATGCTCATGTTCATATGTTCTGTATGTACTTGATTGCGGAATTAAAAATAATTTTCTAATTAAAGGGAAAAAAAAGTTTCATAATGTCCGCGATTCTAGCGAAAGGCTGTTGACATTTTAGCTCAACAGCCAATCAAATTACACCCCACCTCTCCTGAAGTAACGTGTTGATTGGTTGGAATAGTGTATGACTCTGTCCACTTTGTTTTACAGTTACAGAGCCAGGACTGTGTAATACATACACTGAGCTTTTTCTGCTCAGTTATTGCCACTGTCCTTCCCTGTTTGTTTTTTAAAAAGTGTTCTGCTTCCACTCTGAACTGCATGAGGGAAAGATCATGAAGATGAAAAGGGTGTGTGTATTCTGTAGCCATGACTTGATTGTTCTTGTAGAAAGCCTGGGAAACCACAGCACAAAAACACTGTGTTTACTACAAGACAGAGGGCTTAATTGCCTTAAATGTTACAAGGGAAAGGAGGACCTTCCTAATCCTGAAGTTTTTGGGTAACAAGATGAATACAGCTTGTTCCCCAGTGGCCATGAGGTCATCCCCGGTAAAACCTTGTTCTTCAAGGTAAAAAGCAGAGAAAATACATTAAGCTGAATGTCTGACGCGATAAGACCCAAAACATTATGAAAACCCAGAGACATTCATTTACACGGCTTTGTTGAATACTCGATTCTGATTGGTCAGTTACGGCATTCTACGGTCTGTTATTTCTGAATAGCAGACTGCTGCTATGAATAACAGACTGTTGTAATGGACGCAGTTCTAATTATAGACTGTGGAGGACCACATCCAATCATATCAATCCGCACAAAGAAATTTAACGTGAATTATAACGCTAAGAAGGCTAAAGGTGTCGTTGTGCTTGACGCATTGATCACTGCGTGTGTGAACTGTGATGTCAACACAGCCCCATAACCTTGATGCCCGATTATCCTCACTCCCAGATTTTCCCCACAATTATGAAATCCGGAAGTCTGGTCTGCAACATGCAATAATAGCTTACTGCACTACCCAATTTGCATGACGTTTTACGACATTACATCATATTTCTGCATTCCCTGCCCGATTTACAGTATTTTATTAGGTCATACTTCATAACTATGCTATTGTTTATGCTATGCTAATATGCTAAGCCTACGGACAATAAACTATGCTAAACTAAACTAAACTATGCTATGCTAATATGCGAAGCCTATGCGAAGAGAATCTTTGAAAAAAAAAAAACAGTACTTCAATAACATTATCGGTATATGCTAACACTCTCTTAATGAAAACAATGGCTGTGTCCGAAATGGCATACTAGCGTACTGCATACTGCGCACTACTCTACACACTAGTATACAGTATGGTACGCAATTATGAGAACTTTCGTGTAGTGTACTACACGTTTGCTATCGGTTGGGCTATCTGTTCTGTTAAAATCGAACAACACACGACAACCACAAATATGTATCAAAAGTAGCCCTATAAGAAAGCATATGAAGACTTATTACACCAAAATACGCAACTGATACATTTATATTCGGAACTGCAGCTGCAGTTGAAGTTGAAGCTGGTTCTGTCGCTGTCCGCCATGTTTTTAAAATTTTTTGACAGTTGGAAATCACCGCGTTGCTTCATGGGATGCAATAGTTGGCGAAGTGAGCTCGGGATGTATACTAGAAATTTTCGCCAGAGTAGTACATCATCCGGGTAACTGTCGTGTACTGCAAAATTTTTATCTTTCACATACTACATACTACTTACTACTTTCACGTCATAATTAGTATGCGAGTAGTATGTAGTCTGCCATTTCGGACACATATGTGTTCTTTGTGCCATAAGATATTTACGCATGAGCAATAGAGATCTGTCACTGCTGTATCACGTCATATAGTGTGCGCATGCTCCGGATACTGCACATGTGTATTACAGTCTGGACTTCCGGACTTTCGTACTTCCAGCAAAATCGGGTAGCTCTTAAAATCACCTGCACAGGTGTGTTGCAGACCGGACTTCCGGATTTTGTAATTCCAGGGAAAATATGGGAGTGAGGAAAATCGGGTAGTTACATGCACACTTGACTTGCTGCAGTCTTCTCCTAAACGACAGGTGCACTGCTGAGAAAAATACAGTCTACTGACCAGCTTAAAGGACACCAAAGCGCACCACCTTGACTTAATTTTGATGTAACTTTTGACGCGCTATAATAATAATAATAATAATAATAATAATAATAATAATAAAAATAATTATTATTATTATTATTATTTAGAGCCCAGTATCACTATTTATAGTCTCAAAGGGCTTTACAAGTTTATAACAAAGTCAAATTAAAATTATATTATGCATAAATTAGAGAAAATAGATAAGTCTTTAGTCTGGTTTTAAAGGTATGGAGAGAGTTTGCCTCCCTAACCTCTGTATGGATGAAGTTATTTTTCCAGCAGAAGCAATAAAATCATTTTTAAAATCAATATTTTGTTTCAACTTACTGACAAATTATTTCTTTAGTAAGTAGCCGTGTAATAAGTGGGATAATCCACTTCGCTTCCGGGTCCTGCATCACTGTCTGGGTTTATTTCGCAAAAATGACCGGCTTGCTGTAGATTATCCCTTATGTGCTATATTACTGTTACCATTAAACTTGCATTAGGCCTACAGTTGTATTGTATGCAAGCGTCTGCCAAATACCATAAACATAACACTGACAGGAGCTAGTAATTAACATTACCGTGTAGTTCCTGGACCGGCTCTTGGTTTGTCTCGCTAATTTTCATGTGGAGTTCCTCTGCCAACATCCTGCCGTACAGTTGTTTCCTATTAACAGGGTGGAGAAAGTACAAGTAGAAGTACAGTCAGCCCTCAGTATCCATGCAGGATTGGTGCCAGGACCCCCGCAGATACCAAAATCCGCGGTTGCTCAAGTCCCTTATATAAAATGCCTTAGTTGAATATAACCTACACACGTCCTCCTGTATACTTTAAATCATCTCTAGATTACTTATAATACCCAATACAATGTAAATTCTATGTAAATAGTTGTTATACTGTACTGAATAATGACAAGAAAAAAAGTCTGTACAGTACAGACACACTAATCATAGACCTGAGTGTTCAGTACAGACGCACCCATCATAGGCCTGACTTCATAATACACATCAGCAACAACATAACATTTTCTTTCTTCCAACACTTACAGATTGCTTTCATTTAATGACCCGAAAGAGAAATACATAAGGGATAATGTACTGCGAGCTCTCTTCAGGCATCCACTTCAGAAGAGCTCTCCCACGTGTTCACCTCCGTGTCCACCTCATATGACTGAACGGTTGACTTGGATGGTGTGGCAAGTCTTATAACATCTCACTGGTCATATAAAACAAACATCTATGAAGGATCCAGTACCACTGTCCTCCAAGCTGTATTCCACCACCTCAAGACATTTGTGGAGCATCATGGCACCATCTTGGCATTGGAGCAGTCAGTCTTGTTGTCACCGGCCAATAAGATACCCTCCTCATACAGAGAAATGGTTTTAGTCATCAAACCCGTCCTCATACCCCTGTCTGTCTACCATGTCTGTCCAAATGGTGACTATGGCTATTTTATGGATGAAAATAGCTGTCTTGTGCAGTGTCCAGTTTGTGGCATAAGGCAACTGAACAATCAAAATTTACCATCTACAACATTCCATTATCTGCCAGTAATTCCAAATCTAGTCAGGCTGTGCTCAAGCCTCAAAATGGCAGAAGTCCTACAGTCGCACAGTCTGGAAGAGCCTACTGTCATTGTTGACATCCCTGACACTAGTGAGTGGTGGAGGTGGTTTTCTCCTGGGGAGATGTTTCATGGTGACCAGACAGGAATTGCTCTTGGTTTTGCGAGTGATGGAGTGAACCCTTGCAAAACAGCTGGGAAAGAGTATAGCATCTAGCCCATGTACATACAAATATTCAATCTGCCCTCATCTCTGCAGAATGAAATGGGACACCTGATGTTGTGTGGAGTAATGGAAAGAGAGAGGAAAAAAGAGCCTCCAAGCCTTGACCCATACATGGAGGTGCTTTTCCATGAGCTTCACTCCTCGGATGGCAGACTGACTTACGACACTTGGCAGCACGTAGCAGTTACATGTGGCAGATGTATGGTTCATCACTGATTTCATGAGCAGATGCAAGCTTCTACAAGGCGTTGGACCAATGGAGCTTAGGGCCTGTCCTCCGGTTTAAATGTAGGTGCCTTGGTCTTTCCTGGAAATTGCAGATTTTTGGGAGCAGCACACCCTTTGCAAACTCAGGAGGAGCAGTTCCCAACCACTGACTGCAACCCAAGAGGTGGATTCATTGCCCTCCTGCCAGAAACAAGAGAGCATCCTGGAAACACCACATACAATAAGAGAACGTCCTAAAGGGCTACATATCAACAAGCACCCACAAAACCTGCAAGGGCACAGCTAGCTGAAGAGTGGGGAGTGTTTGGTCCCTATCCAATGCAGAATCTGCCATACCACAACATCAGTATGTGTGTTCCCTGGGTATCAAATCCATGGTCCCAGTGTTGTTGGTCTACCAGTTGAGCCACAGGAACAACTTTATAAAACATCTAATTGTTGCATGGTGTAATTGTGACGTCGATGATCAGATCACATTTTAAGATCTTATTATGCAAAAACGCAGGAAAATCCAAGGGGTTTGCTTTCTATTTCTTGCCATGCGGTAAAAGGGAAAGAAATCTGTTGAAATGTGGTATCATCGATCAGAGACACACATATAAACAACTCAGTCTTAACAACACTTACAAAGTAACGTGACCCCTTAGAACTCATTATTCTTTCCTTGCTCTTTAGGTCTTGGACTTTGCAGTTCAGGGATAGTCCATGATGAGGCACATCATGGACTACCCCTGAACAACCACGCCTGCACCAAATGACATCCACATTCAGTGAGATACAATATTTTGTAGCACACACATACAACATATTTGCTGTGGTACACATCTTCTCACCTCCAGAGATCGACGAGGAGATACACATGTATGTCCACACAAGGGAAAAGGCAGACAGGATTTTTTATTGATTTATTTTTTTACTTTTACAAGGCGCTCAGTTTTATTTACTCAGTTTTTATTAATGAATGTATTGTACATGATAATATATTAGCACTTGCATGGCACAACTATGGCACACCACTGTTCTATCTGATAGGTTTATCACAGTGCCAGTGCTTTATAAGACATTTGTAATAAAAAAAAAAAAAACATACTTTCAAGCACAGAAAATAAATTCTTGCAAAGTTTCTAATTATGTGTAGCCCCCTTCGTCATCTTGTTAGTCATTATTGGAAATACTTTTTATCATAAGGTACCATTTTTCAACTATTTTACAGGAATAATGTGGCTAGAATTGGAGGTACACATCTCTGCATGAGGTTTTGCATCTAAAAGTTGTTAGACTGTAGGAAAGATAGATACATTGTTATATCACAAGTTGTCTTATTTCCAAGAATGTTAGTGGCCATATTGGCTTGGCACTAGGTCAGAGTTCATAACCCTCTAAAAGTTTAGATACTGAACTACTTAAAATGCCCTGAATTAACCCCTTAATGTTAACAAACACAAGCAACCCCTGAAATAACATCTTAAAATAAAATTAAGACTACCTAAAATGTCCTTAATTACCTCTTAATCTTAACAGGCATGGTCATCCCCTAAATTAACACCTTAAAAATGAAATTAAGACTACTGGAAATGTCCTTAATTACACCTTAATTACAACAAACAAAGGAAATCTCTGATTAAACATATTAAATATAAGATTAAGAACAATGTTTTAAGGTACAATTAAGGAATCTAAGGAATCTCACAAATTAAGGGCCATTTAATTCAAATTAAGTGGTCTGATATATTTTCTGGGGTAAATTAAGGTATATATAAGGACATTTTAAGTACATTGTGCTTCATAGTGAATACTAGCTACCTGGCCAGTTTCTGTGTTAACTGAGGTGAAGACCAAGTGTAGATGTAGAAGCTTTGAAAGAAAATGTATTAAAATGTAATTATAAAAGGACAGCTAACTAGCTAAATAAAATTCAGTACACCAAAGGTTATCAAAAACTGAGTTAACAATCATTCAGAAGGCCTAGTTGCTACTCTCAAAAGCCTCATAGCAACACATTACATTATGCTGTCATGTTTCATATTATTGGGTGCCAGCATCTCATTTACCAGAATGAAGACTTCCCATATTACATCTGCAGTAAATTCAGCTGCAATGCATTCATGTCAGAAGTGACTCCATACATTACTAGAGTCAAATAAAGTCACACAAACAAGAGGACATGTCACATTGGTAATGTTTATTTGTCTTTGCTGAAAACCAGGTGGGAGGACTGAGGTGAAGTTGTCTGAAATGGTTCTTCATTAGAGTCTTTCTGACTTCTGTCTAACCTCTTCTCAGAGGCACAGTATCAACGTGTTGAGATTAATGCTGGATTACAGAGGGTAGATTCTGAGACACAGTGGCATATTGGTGGTTTCCAGATGGTGGAGAGCAGGCCTTTGAAAGCTTTTCCTGCCGAAACTTTATTGACATCTGTGTGACAGAAAATAAAACAGGAGAGTTTGTTAAGAGGTAGGCTAGCTAGCTTAGAGCTGATGAGCACTTAATATTGGCAATACTAGCTAACTTGTGAGTATATATATATTAGCTGACACAAAGTGTGAGTGCAGGCCCAACTGTAGACATCAAATCTTTCTGGGGAAAAAGCACAACACGACTACAGAACATGCAGCAAAATTTAAGTATAAATGGCTAGCTAATGTAAAAGCTATCTCACTAAATTCCATTCAGTGGAAGCCTGACTTAGGGATGAAACTATATCATCTATGTGCAAAACTGATTGTTAATGTGCAGGTTTCATATTTTATGAGATACCAGTGTCATACTTACGTGCACCTGATTTTGAATGTTAAACAGGTAACGATGAATCTTCCACATACAGAAGCCAATCTCCCTAATGGAGTCTGTTTTCTGTCTTCTTTGTATTTGTTTCGGAGTGCAGCAGCTTTGATTTGTTTTTCCCTTTCTCTCTCTCTCTCCATTTCTTCCCTCTGTTTTTTCTCTTCCATCTCTCTCTCTTTGTCTTCTTTTCTTTTTTGCAGTTTTTCCCTTTCTTTCCATTCTCTCTCTAGGTGTTTTCTCAGTTTCTTGTATTCTTTTGATTTTTTCTCTATTAAGTCCCTTTGTTTCGCCTCGATCTCTTTTATTTTTTTCTCTATTTTGTCCCTCTGTTTTGTCTCCTCCACTTTTCTTTTTCTTTCAGTTTTGCCCTTCTGTTTCCTCTCTTCCATTTCTCTCTTTTCTGCTTTTCGTCTTTTCTCCATGTTGCCTCTCTCTTCTCTGTCCATTTCCATTTGCTTTTCCTTTTCCCTTGTAAATGGGGTACTCAGGACTGCTGTGTTGGTCACCATTTCCATGTCCTTCACTTGCTTCTCTTCAGTGACCATGTCATCTTCATTGCCACTCTGCTCTGAGCTGTGACAGACATAACGAGGAGGTGAACGGAGAGGAACTAAATGTCCCCTTCCTGTTGTGCATGGTTTTGGGACCAACTGTGGTGCCACACCACGCACTGGCCTGGTTGAGCACAGGTCACGGGGAGGCACTGGAGGTTTTTCTGCTTGCAGACATGCTGCAAAAGAACTTTGAAGAGGACGTGCTCCAGGAGGCAAGAGTGTCTGAGAGAGCAATGCTCCAGGCAAAGATGCCTGCCCAGAGGCAGAAAGAGCACAGTCTCTTTTAGGCCACTGGGAGCTGGTTAACCTTGGGGTGATGGGTGGAAGGGCAAGCTTTATAGAGATGTCTGTGCTACCAGGGGTCCTCTTCAGCGGGATGTCTGTGCTGCTGAAAACCAATGTTTTTGATGGCTCCCACACAGCTAGAGAACAGGCCTTTGAAAGCTGAGGACCCGACCATACCTATGTGACAGAAAATAAAAAAGGACCGATTAAACGTACACCATCACTTTTCGTGCATTCCATGCTGGTATTTTCACCTCTAATTTTGTGGTCACCAGTTCATTGGGTAGCAATGGTGGATCATTTATGAGAAAATTACATGTGTTACACCTGAAGTAAATTCATGTTTTCACTGAGTTACTGTGGGTATCAGCTATCATCAGTTTAACGCTTTCATAACTTTGACCCACTGTTTACATTATTTAGGCTGCACAAAAGCAAAATTTACAAATCAGACAATCTTGATAACAATCTTAATAGGCAATAACTCTGTCGCTTATGTGTTTTAGCAGTGGGAGAACCGCTGTAGCAATGCAAAAGAATAAAAACAAAACATGGTGGAGTGGGAGCAAAGCAGATACATTCATTTGCATACATGAGAATGAGAAAACATAGTTTAACAGCAGAATGGGGACTATCTGTAGGACTCCTGAAATCAAGGGCTTTTCATAACTTAAAAAAAAAAGAAAAAGAAAAACCCTTCAAATCTGTGTAAGGCATGTACTTCTGCGTAGACTGAACTTTCTGATACAAACTGGGAGGTATCATGTCCTACAACCATAGTATTTTCATGAAAGACTGGGGTAGAAACACCATGACTGTGCGTCATCTCTACAAAAAAAAAAAAATGTCATTACAAGTCATTCTGGAATATACACTCTAAATGCTGGGCTGTTTTTTCAGCCCAAACACTGGGTTGAGGCTGTTTTTCATTTTGTTGGTTATGTCAAATCATTCTGGGTTGTTTTCTGTAACCTAGCTGCTGGGTTAGTGGTTGAAGACAGTGCCCCTCCCACTTCTCCACCAGATGTGACATAATCCTACCCAGTCATGGGTTGTTGCTTCCCATCTGTTTGGGTCATACTACATTTTAAAAACACTGTTTTTTAAAACAATTGGTCTTTTTGCCAGGGAAGGCGACCACTGGCAAGGGGGAAGGCCACCATCACAAAGATTGAGGTTTGTAATGTTATGTTGTGCTTATACAAGCTCGCCTTACTATAAAGGCAGCAAAATGACATGCTAATAATTGATTCCCAGTTAGCCACCATCTTTCATTTGGCTAATTCCAAACATAGGTTGTCATCTACCGGACTATCGAACAATCTAGCTAGCTAGCATTACAGGCTAACGTTTTCTTTCTATTAGCCAACGTTAGCAAAACACTTCCATACAAGTAAACACATTCTCTCACATTCAGACAAGCAGACATGCTTGCAAAGTAACTGATAACGTAAGCCTAGGAAACCGCTGACCTATTCTTGTTTAGCTGTGTAAGGTGTCCTAACCCCCGAACTATTCAGGAAGTCCTCGATGAGTTTCCACTCATGCATCCAAGCATGGTAGGTATTACCCAATACCCCAACGCCCTAACTGAAATCTTTCTGATGAGATGCAAAGAGAATTCTACTGCTAAATCCAGAGGTTGCGTTAGACTTTCTCGTCATCTGTCATTCTGACAGACAGGGTCATAAAAATTCTGTCATAATCTATTATTACCCGTCAGTTTAATTTTCATCTTTTAATGATAATAAGACATATTTATTAGCATTTCATTTTCAATTTTTAATAATTAATATACAGAACAAGCTTTCATGTCAACACCACATGAAGCAGATGAATGATTTTTTTCCCGTGGTGACAGTGCAGGGCAACTAAAAACACTGCGGCCATGAACAATCAAATATGTAACTTTACAAATTAGACAACTACAATTAAAATATGAACAAACCATTTACAAGAAATTAACTGAACTGAACTCAGTTGACCTGCTGTAGCCTAGCCCTAACTCAAACCTTCCTCCTCGTCCTCATGGACTTAAACTGGGTGCTTTTTTTGTGCATAATCAAATGCATCAAGGGAGTCTGCTGCAGCGAAGATGCCCACATACTCCAAAGGGAATCTTTTTTTGATAGATTTAGTTATCTCCACGATGTACTCTGTGCACAAAATTGAAAAGGTCTGCGTGTCTGCCTGGGTGAGCGTGATGCCACAGAACTTGCCGCCTTGTAAAGCCTCACTGAGTTTCGTCTCTGCCTAACCTGGGCCACTCATCAAGTCCTCTAGGCTAGCTAGGGTCATGTTGGATGGAGGAGATGTTAACATCTTCTTTTGGAACGTTGGGTTCATGCAGTTCACCACAGCCAAGATGTCAGTCAGCAAGTGAGACAAGGCAGGGAACATGTGCGATTGGAGGTGCTTTCTAATACCCTTAGCAACCAGGCAGTCTCTCACAGCTTCCTCCTCCTCCAACTCAAACACCAAAGCAATCCAGTTGGCACATATGCCCTTTACTGCCCTGTCCAGTGATGGCCAGCGTGTAGCCGATGGTTGTTTTAGGCTCAGCGGCTCATGTTCCTCCATTTTGTTTTAGAGTTCATTGAGTCGATGTGTTTGAATGGGGGAATTCTTGTAGTATGTGTATATTTTATTAATAGTGGTGACATATGCACTTATTTCACACGCAGCCTTTGAGGCATTTCGGGCAGCCAGTGCCATTCTGTGCGCACCACAGTGAATGTTTACGAGGTAGGGACAGTCATTCTGACGCGACTGTTGTGCAACTCCGGCCTTTCGACCCACCATCACACTCACTCCATCACTTCCCAGCCCAACGACCCAAGCCATAGATAGCTACACCACAGGCCTTCGTTGACCTCCAGCCTGTAAGTAACATTTAGAAAGTAACATCTCTTTAAGAAATAATTGTTTTAGGCTGACTTTGAATCCATTCTTATTCTTAATTTTGGTTGTCCTTATGTTGCAGGTTGGAACCAATATGGTGGAATACCTCAAACAGGCAGAGGTCAGCAGGCCATACCCATATGTCCTCGCCCTGAGAGAGGAACATTTCTGCTCACAGGCCTTCGTTATCCTAGTGGACCAAGCACTGGGGGAGAACTGCCTGCTAGGGGCAGTGGACGCATGTTTTAAAGCATTTTACATTTCCCAAATTTCCCAAAACCTTGCACCTCACACTGGGAGTTCCTCCAGGAGGCCGTGTATGGACTGCGAAACAAAACACCATCACCCACAGTAGCATTCTTGAAACCAGCACTGGCATGTGCGTAACTGCTAGAAGAGAGAGGGATTTCCTTGAAATGTGGAGATGGGTTTTTTTTTCAATTAATTCACAATTAATGTTTGGATCTGGGGTCAAAGATTAATTTGGAATACACAGTAACTACCAGCCTAGCTGCCATAGGCTCTCTCAGGGTGACCTCAAACGCACGCGGACACACACTGTCTTTTTTTAGAATCTTTATTTTGGAATCCAAACTCTTGGTTGTAATGAAATAATGTAGTATGTCTTATGAATGTACTGTTTATGAATTGTTCTAAAATAAAAAAGTTATAGAATATGATATGTATTTTCTAAAGTTATGTCCCTCTTTAAATGGTTTAAATGTATGTTGGCTGATACCATCTGGCCCTACTTCATTGTGCCGTACTCACAAAGTATATATAATGTAGTTTTTAAAAAATACCTATACATGTCAATAGGATTTAAATCTTCTGAGGAGCGAATTCTGTTATGTCAGCAGTTTAGTGTTGCCATGGTTTTGAGAGCTTTATGCACGCATGCGACGTGTCAGAGCAGGAACGTTATATCGGCCAATCAGGTAGTGCTTCTTTTATGAACTTTAATGAGTCTTCCTCTACGATACTGCATTTCGAAAATTCGCAACCGGCGGATACCCTATTTTAACATGGCTGGTTAACGTAGCTTGAAAAGCAGTCTCTAACGTTTCTAAAATGGCGATAAAGTTTATGTCATGCTTAACTGATTTAGATTGATGGATGTCAGAAAAATGGCAAGGGCCGTTACAGATTCTGCAGCATTTGTAGACACAAGACAGCCAAACACGACTCGATATTGCCCCCCCCCCCCCCCCCCAATTTCAAATCAAACAAATTTCAACTAATACTGGTTCACTGCAACCTAATTGTTGTCCTGTAATACCTTTTTGCTTACTGACAGTTTGTTTCATTAGCCTGTAGTGTTTGTTGTAAAGGCCGTAATTTGCTGTTAATTTGCCTGCTTTGTGGTCCTTATTTTATCGATGCTGTCATTGTGTTATATCAAGTGATTTGTAGGCCTTTCTTTTAAATTACATTTTTATTGCTTAATATACTGTTTTGTTTTTATGTTCCAGGTACCACATAAATTCCATTATAAATTTATTAAGCTTCATTATATTACTGAGATGAAGGGATGTGAAAATAATGTCTACATGTTTAATTTATTATGAGTTATCTTACCTTTTCAAATTGAAATTCAGTCAGAGTCTTCCATAAGTCCTCTCTTTTCCTTTTTAAATCTTCTCTACACTGACGAAGAGTTTCCTCGCTTAAAGTCCTCAATTCCAAAGATTCCTTTCGGAGTCCGCGAACAACAGCCCACAGTTCATCCCTCTCTTTTCTCCATACCAGTATGCCTTCGGTTATTAGATCTACGCTCTCTGCGAAGATATGTACTTTGATCATTTTTCAGTAGTTGAAAATGAATCTGAAAACTCACGTTTTCCACTCTAGACACTATCAGGTTGTCACGCTTGTACCGCGCTGCACTTTACACTGGTGGACAAGAGTGTGTGAACGCGCTATCATAGGCAAGGTGTGCTGTGACGCCATAGGCCTCTATGACGCAATTTACCGTTTGACTGTTTTTTTTTTAATTATTATTCTACTTGGTCATGCAGTTCCGAATTCAATGCTGGGACAGCCCAGTTAATTAACTCAAACCAAGAATGACCCCACTTAATGACATTTATAAATGATAGATATTACAATATCATACATTATTAATTATTCGATAAATGACTGGATAAAATTTACCAGTAATCGTTCAAATATTTAGCTGCAAGAGGGTATGTGCATATTCCCTCGTGTTTTACATGATTTAGAATTCGACCCAATGAGGAATGTGAAGCAAGTGATGTTATACGTGATATTGTGAGTGTTATGTAATATTATTTAGGCTATACTATTAGCCTATAAACAATAACCAGTAGGCGATTTGTGGGGGATGCCATCCCCCTTGTTAGCAAACTGACCAGAATGCATCCCCATTGTTAACCTGTGAACCTATGAATTTTAACTTGTAAAATGTGATTTTTGTGTTCCTATTTATCACAATAGCAATCAGTTTTGACTTTGATTTTTAAATCTCTTCCCATTGTTGACTTTTTTTGTACACTTTCCATGTAGACATTCAAATGTAAAACTCAAACTGCTGAATGTTATGCTTGGTTTCCAGTATGAAGTCATTCATTAGTCACATAACAAATTTAATAAATTAAGACCTGAATTAACCCAACAGCAGTGAAGAGCAAGTTGTTGCACTGCATCCTTTCTGAGCCAGCTTTTAAAGCTAAATCCTTTGTTTCTGTGAAAAGAAACCATGCTTGTATTTTGCTGCAGCAAAACGTTGTCGTGGTCTGTTTGATTGCATGCCAGTTAATTTGTACCCTCAGTGATTCCACATGGGCAAGTTAAAATGAAGGAATGCCCAACAACCACCATATAGGAGTCAAATTCACTTTTTCAGTGTTTGTTTACCATTGCTGCCTTAGGTACTTTGAAAATACCAGTTTGAACTCAAAAGTATGGCTGTTGAAATTATGGGAATGTGAAAAACTGTTATTGACTGATGTTGGTAATTTTGACTAGAATATATGGCAGCACGAGACAATTCCCAATTTGGGCCATGTCTTTACACACACACATTGCTCCCTAAGATAACAACAGACTGGAGTTCGTAGTCCTGTAAGGTTTTTAAGTTTTTTGTTTGTTTGTTTGGTTTTCAACTTTCATTAACCAGTAGCCACATATAAAGCATGATAGTATACAAACACCTTTCCACAACAAGTACTAAAAGAATAAACTGAATCTCAGACTGTTTACTTATTCATCAAATAATTCAAAATTTGACTGTCTGTGTGCAGTAATATAGTACAGAATAATATACAAACAAATATAGGAAAACATGATAACTTCTGTTTGCACTGTACAAGTCATAGCACATACACTTTGTCACACCAGACACTGTTCTAGCCCTTAAGCAAATGCTCATTCAAGAATTTTAAGTAGTTCTTCTGTACAGTTTAGCAATATTTCTTGCATGGGTTTTAGAGATCGGATCAGATTTCTTTTCTTTTTTATATATATAGATGTGCATTTTCAATATTGAAAACGTGACATTATTTTAGGGAGTTTTTCAAATGTCAAGTTTTTTTTTTAAATGCATATACCTCTTATTAAAAAATATTAATTAAGAATCGCACAAATTTGTATCTTAGTTCACGCAGAATTCTTCTCAGTGGTGTTGGATATAAACAAATTGGAGGCGAGTGGCTGAGTGAGTGAATGACTGAATATCAAAGTGAGTTGATGAAAGAGCGGTTGCCAGGATCAATACCGATTATGACGATGCATCACAGCTTTTTTGGTTTTTAGATAATTTAAAAAAACATTTCATTGAACTCCAAAATATACTTATGAGGGGATCCAACTTAAACAGAAAATCAGTCTAAGCTATTATACTTCGGGAAAACTATTATTTTGAAAAATGAAATCGTCCAGCAGACATTTTGGGAAAAAAAAACAAAACGCCCGACTGTTTCTGGCTTCACACTGTTATATCTGACACCGCTTCAAATGTAGTTTGTGGTGGCTACACGCGCGTTTGGTTGAAAGACGGTGGCGGTTCATGTCAGAAAAGAGCCCAAAGCAACACCAAACAAAGCAAAACAAAAAATCGTCAATGTCTAAAGATAGCCGCCACGATGGTCGGCGGCGTGGCACTGGCCAGCACCGACTTGGGCCAAGAATGGGCCCAGTCGGGGATGGGAGGGAAAGGTCCGGCAGCAACAGCTCTGGATCCTCGCATGGAGGAGGCAAAGGCAGAAATACGCCCATAAACAGTACTCTGAAGGTATGGTTTGTTAGCCAACTAGCTATTCAGCTAGTTAGCGTTTGATGGGTTGTTCTTAAGCACTGCCCTATTCCATGGGTATATAGTCAGCTCGTTTCTTGTCAGGGTGACAAGTAGACAAAAGACACATTAAGCGAATGTTCAAAACTGCCATTACTGAACACATGACATTAAGTTCAGTTATGAATTTGAAAGCCAGCTAACGAGGATACCTACTTAAAGGTTAGACTAAATTAGCAAAATGATATACGGGTTATTGAGAGTTTGCTTCAAAGGGCTGACCCTCCATAACAAGACAAGTCTTTCCACCTGTAGGGGATTCATAGCTTGACCTGATGTTCCCTGTTTTTTGGCTAGAGGGAGAGACTAGATGAAAAAGAAAGAGCACACATTCCATCTCTCTTTGCTTTCACTTTTATTAAGAAAATCCTTATTTTTTCATCCTTGAACATCCTTCATACGTATATGTATCCTGTATTTAGTAATGATTAAAATGTCTTTATAGGGTTTGAAACTATATGGGATGATGTGAGATAACGAACTGAGTCTGTGGTGTTGACATCTCTGAGTAATCATAAGCTGTTAAGAGGTACCAGACTCACCCAGGCACTTTAATGACACTCACTGCCACCATGGGTGTTCAACAGCTCTGACAGGAGCCATAACATTAAGGTTGCACTGCTTCTCACTACCCATATTTCCACCATCAGTCAAGACCTGTCTGGATCGGATCCTATGTAAAGGTTTCTAGTGTTAGCTTTAGTGGCAAATCTTTGTCTTATAATCCCCAAATGCAAGGATTCACTACTAAAAAGAATGAGGCCTCTAAACAACAAACTGGAATTTTCATTTTTAAAATGAAGTTTGTCCTTAATATTTATATGTGGTGATCTTTTTCTTTCAACACATGAAAATGTTTAAAGACAGAGTGTACTTATAGGCAGGTACTCATTGGAAAGTCTTTAGAGAGCCTATTAAACCCCATGAGGAGAGTTCAGCTGCCAGGATCTGTATGAACCTTTGGACGAGGAGAGCAAGATAAAAGCACCATCCATCTGCCATTCCTGCTTATTCAGTGACATAGGCAGTGTTTCAACACTGCATATAATACTATCTTTAAAAAGTAACAAACTTTCCTTTAAGATTGTAGAAAACAAATTTGATTCAGAAGTTCTTATAAATGAAGCACGTTTTCACAATAAGTTTCCCTGATTTATTTATTTCCCTCTGAATGCTTCACTCATGCAGTAGATTAAGGCAAATATGTTGGTTTTGAAGCTTTGTGATTAAGCTGGTTTGGCTTGGGTCTCTGCTTTTTGCAGTCAAAACGTTTACTTTTAGTGAAGTATACTGAACGCTCATAAAGACTAAGGTGCATAGTTGCAGCTTTCTCGTGTGCGTTTGTTTACATCCACTATTCCAGCGTGAGTCATTCGATGCCAAATGCAGTAGGATGCGGAGGCTGCGAGGCAAGCTCGCGCATGCTGAATTTCCAGCAGTAAAGAATCAACAGCGCCGGAAAGAAAAGCAAAAGAGTGGGCCGACCTGTCATGTGCACGTGGCTGCTCTCTCCCTCACGCTCGCACAGAGACACACAAACAGGGGAGAGACTGGAAACAGGCGTCAGTGCTGGTCTGTGACGACGAGGTGCGCAGTGGAGAGAAAGGCAGACGCGTTGGCTGGCAGGCAGGCAGTCAGGCAGTAGCAGCGGCGATTGTGTTGCGTAGAGCCGATGTGAGAGCGCAGATTTGATAACAGTATATATGCAGACAAGGCGAAAAATCTCTCCACATGTTTGCAGTACGCTCTCTGTCCTGATTGGTAGAAGAGTTCACGCTGCCAGCCAAGTTGAAGGAGCCATGCGGAGTACAGCGCACATAGAGGCTATTTTGGTCCTGCTGTCAGATGACGATGCCGGCACTTGAGAGTGGCGCTGACGGTTAGACAGAAACAGGTTGGCCAGAAGTGTGCGGTAAAAGTATGTCAAGGCCGGATAAGGACGAGGACCATACTCACAGGCTGTTCTTCTACTCTGTATGTACAGTATAACCCCCCGGCTTTCTCTCGTCTCTTGCTTTCTGCATGCCGCGGCACACAGACCTGCTATTTGACGTTACTACCCACTACTTGGCGCTGAGTAGTTAGGTCAAGTTTGCCGTTCGTGTTCAGCGCACTGAAATTGGGTGTCTCTTTTAACTTTGCTGTTTTGGACCTCATTCGGTCAGTCTTATAGGGTTAGCAGATGCTGCAATTAAAACGCATGCAAATGTCATTTTCTACAGAAACATCTAAGTGTAGATTTGTGCATGTGTCTATCTGGTAAAAGTTTGTAAAAGTATTTTTAGACATAATCGAAGCCAGGTCTCAAATTTGCACCATGTTCTCCAGAAGATGGCATAGATTTTGTAATCAGATTTCATTGAAAATGCATCATTTATGAAAATAATGAACAAATGAAGTACCTCAGTTTGAGTTCCCTAAATAGCCAACCAGATTTTGGGGGGTAAAGCACTATGCCATGAACAGTAGTTGTCATGACGACATGAAGAGACAGGATCGTCCAATCCAGAGACATTTGAGTTCATCATGCTGTGATGTTTCTGGTTGAAAGTTTCCAAGTGGATAAACCTTTAAGTTGAATATGCAATGGATGTGTGCTTTTAAGTTATCTTATAAACAGACTATTTTCAATTCAAATTTTGTTTTCGTGCTCATATGGAGTGTCCACTTGATGGTTCTATCAGATAATAACAAAATTAATCCTAAAGATGTCACACAATCTAGAGTCACCTATGCTACATCATAAAGCTTCAAGATGTTATTTTGTGTGTGATTTTGGCATTCTGTAGGACTATATGAAATTAATGTTAAGAGGAATATCTTGATGGTGCAGAGGGGCAAATAACAAGCTGTTATTTGTCTCAGCCTTGTTATAACCCTGTACATCCTGCTTAATCTTTTATAGGACCTGACAGACAGTCTGGCTTTGTGTCCTGTAGGTGGAAAGTGCTCTTCTGAAGAAGCTGTTTTGTATCATCCTGTAGCTTGGAGAGTTGTCCATAGTCTAAAGCAGGTGACGGGAGTCTGACGCTGATTAAGTGGATGAGGGGAACATCTCCGTAATCCTGGCCTGCATAGGCTTTTTGCCTGGCGCAGGCTAAACACAGCCAGTCATCCCTACATCAGCCGTCCATGTCTGTTCTTAACAGTCAGCTGGCAGCTGATGGCTGCCAAGCCCAGAGAACTGGGAGACTGAGAATAAATATTTACTGTCAACGAGCCTGTTGGCAGGCCGTGATACAGTCTGCTTTGGGTGTGGATTTTCTGAAACAAGATGCATTTTATCTGATCATCTTTACAGAAGTCCCAGTGCCCTATTTCCTTAGTTTGTTTGTTTTCTCTTATTAGGTTTTCTTTTCTTTTTGAGAGAGTGCAGCGCTGATTAAAGATGTGGTCTCGCTGTGTTAAAATAGGTCAGTCGTGTATATTAAACCTCAGGACATAAAATTGTTGTAGGCTGGGACGGCGTGCTGTTTATGCATGTATGAAACCTAATGAGCCTTGTGACATGCTCCTCCTTTTGCACATGCAAACAGAAGAGGTCTGCACAGGGTGTGACGTGTCTCTAGCATGCAGCTGACTTACGTCTGTAAATCATTGTATCTTTGTTTAAAAAAAAAAAAGCATTACGAAGGTGTTGTTGATGGCAGAAGAGTCTGAAAATGGCTTGAAAGTGGTTTATTTTGAATTTCAGAGGTTCTTTACTTCCTGATGCTTTTTTGTGATTCACCGTCACTGAGAGTGACAGAATGGTGATGGAGAGGGAAAAAAGGCAGAGAATTAATTGTGATTTACTAAGTGCATGGAGAATAATACAGATGAGCTGAGTCATTCTCTTTCAGTCTCTCACCCTGACAGTGAACGTCAGAGGTCATGTAATCTAAATTTAAGCGTCTGCATCTGCTGGCCGAGTGCAAACTCGCACTTGCAACTCTTGTCATCTGATCTCTGTGAGATGACTGCTGCTCTTTGCTTTGATGCCATTTTTGCCTTTAGTGCAAAGTTATCAGCTAAGAGCGAATGCTAAAAAAAAAAAAAAAAAGATGAATTACAAAAGGACAGAATCAGCAGCCATTCCTAATAGATATTTCAAAGTGGGTCCATGTGGAAAACAAACTGGCTTTTGGCATTCACACATGGATTCCTAGACTGTGCAGTTAGGTCGTATAGAGGGAGAGACAGACTGAACTAGGCTAGCTGATGATTGAGCCTCAGACAAGCTCTTATGATTGTTTCAGAAAGAGAAAAAGATAACAGTAAAGAGAGAAAATTTAGAAGGAGAACAGATGGCAGAAAGAGAGAAACTAACGGTGGTCACTGTTCCATAGTCAAGATGTGTAGTGCAACTGCTGTTGAATAGCTTCATTACTAGAATTGTAAAATGTCTTAAAGCAGAACTGAGATGTAATGTGCTTGTTTGGATTTTGCTTGCTTCAATAGCAATGTGCTTATTGCTGTTATTATGTGTAATTATGAAGTTCTAAGCTTATGGGTTTCTCTCTGTGTTCACCTTAAACACACACACACACACACACACACACACACACACACACACACAGCCTCTTGTTCTCCCCTGCTCCAGCATTGAGTGGTACTATGTAAGACAAGATAAGCTTGTCCAGCTGCTGTTGTGGGAAGCTGACGAGAGGAAGACTGTGCTGTCGGCTCAGGTTTGGTGATAAGCTAACTGGATTTCCGCTGTCTGCCCCAGACCTCCCTCCAGCGCTCTAACAGCCACGACAAAGTGAGGAAGATCGTGGCCGAGGAAGGACGCGCCGCTCGCAACCTCATCGCCTGGAGCGTTCCTCTGGAGAGCAAGGAGGAAGAAGGTCAGTGCTGTGACTGCTTACAACACACACACACATACATACATACAGAGACTAAGTTATCCATGGTCTCATTCTGTTGCATAGCCCCACAAATATTCATGTATGTAAACATTCACATTCCCAAACACCAAGAACGATCACTGTATTCCTTTAAAGTAATTAGCACAAGTCACTGCAGAATCTTAATTTCAGGCCAATTTAAAGTATCAACGTGTTTCTGTACATATGTCAAATCAGGATTTAGTTTTAAGTAGGCCTATGTAGAGAGAACTGGCATTATCATCTCCTAGGATGCTGTGGCCCTCGCTGTTTGTGTGTATGTGTATGTGTGCGTGTGTGTGTGTGTGTATGTGTGTGTGTGTGTAAACCGACCCAGATTCAGCAGCCAGTTCTTTCTGCTGTTGTCAGTGACTTGTCATCACTCTGGTGTTTTGTTCACTAGAGAGCATTGAACCAAAATGTCGCTGCGTGAGTGGCGTGCCAGAGCAGAGCTACACTTAGTCACAGAGTGAGTTAGCTGACGTTTGTTACTGGTACAGTCTCCCCTCAGGAACTCTGAATGTGCTCTCAGTTACTTTGTGCTTCGTGTGTGGTCATACCAGAGGCCATGCCTTAGTTTGTCTCCTTTCTCTCAGCTGCACTGAATGTATTTTGACCTCTCCACTAAACCTGCAGAGAAAAATGGACTTGAAAGTCATTTTGCTCGTAAGAGCTCCACTGTTGTCTCCTCTATACCTTTGAATTGTTTACATCTGTGTCTGTGCACAGTTTAACATAACAGCAGTAACGCATCAGGGTTGTACTTGTTTGGGATGTGGAGCGGATCCTGTTATCTCACTCAGCTCTTTGTTCCCCTGGGCATTCTGGACTGCAGGTGGTAAACCTACCACAACTGGGATTCACACATGTTTTTTTTTTGTTTGTTTGTTTTATCTTGTTCTCAGGGAAAACCAAGGCCCAGAGCAACAGTAATATAAGGAGCCAGAAAACCAATTTGGGACTACACAGGAACAAAAAACAGGTTGGGTTTTAGTTTTCCTTTTTTAAGCATGCAGTTAGGTGGATGTAAATGTGAAAAGCTGTTGGTGAAAGCAGTATTCATGGCAATCTCCCATCCTTATTTATAACCAGCGATACTGAAGGAGTGAAACTGACAGGATATCTGTGATGGTGTCATCCAGCTCCCGTAATGGGATTTTAGGCCCATGCACTAAGGGTTCAGCCACACGTAAACATGCAATGTTTAATTGACTAGGCCTTTTTTCTTGAGTTAATGGATGTTTTAACAGTGCTGTTGGTCATCGCTGAAACTGGAGAGAAAACTTGCCTAGCACAACTAGCACAACTCGAAGTGCTTGCCATGTCCTCTGTTACTCACAAGAGGGCGCCAGAGACTTTCCAGTGTCCAAATCTTCAGTCACCTGAGGGCTGGACGGAGACATATAAAAATGCGACTGTCACAGGGCTAGTTTATAGAGTCCCAGATGCTGCAGTGAATGAGAGACTTTGAAGATGTAATGAGAACAGATATGCATGTGTTCCTCAATGTGGCATAGACATTTTTAGGTGTGAACTGCGACCAGGGATGGACCTGTATTTGAGATTTGCCCTCCCAATGTGTATTTCCCTCTGACAGACTAAATTACACACAGAGTAAGTAGGAGTAGTGAGTAGGAGTTAGGCACTGTCCCCTGAAGTGCTACTTGTGCAGCTCTTGATGCATATCCAAATGTAATATGCAACAAGAACCTGTTTATATGCTTTATTTGTTTATGGAGGACTCTAGAAACATGCTTATTTAAAAGGCCTCTTTGAGCTGTTTGAAGTGCAGAACACCTCTGCAGACTGTTAGTGCAGATGCTGAAATACAGTAGGTGATGTAAGAACTGAATGTCTACAGGACATGTAATGAGCTAACCTGTGGGATTGGTGGTGGTGATTGGATATATGTTAAATTGACCAAAAAGTACTTCTAAAGTGCAAACCTGCGTGTATACCATTAATGAGTCAACAGCTGACACCAGCCACATAAAAAGTCTGGGAAAATTCTTCCAAAGTGGCCAAGAACATTTCTTCAGACGGTGTGATCCACTTTGTGTTACACATAGACTGATAACCAGGCTGTGCGCTGTGCTACCCATTATCTCTTCTTATCTCTTATTTTCTTTTCCTATAGAATGCAGGTGTGGAGAATAAGACCCTGGCAGGGGCTGTGTTGGATAAAGGCACAGAGAAAAGCCCCACTAAAGCCAGACAGCCGCGGAAGGTGGACCTCAGGGCACGCTACTGGGCCTTCCTGTTTGATAACCTGCGCAGGGCTGTGGATGAGATCTACGTGACATGTGAATCGGACCAGAGCGTGGTGGAGTGTAAGGTATGACGTCCCACCCCACTCTGCCGTGTGGACTTTTAGCGTTAACATGTGTAGCACTGGAAACATGTACAGTATGTTATATTTGTCTCAGATGTAACAGATATCTGCTTGAAGTGTTTCATCTGCTTAGAGAAAAGATGCTGTTGTTGTTTTCATATGTAGTTGTTTTTTTTTTTTTCTTTTATACTGCTGCAGATCAGGTTCCTGTCTGATTACTGTATTTCAGCTGAGTGAGGTCTTTCAGATCCACATGTGACCACTGTGAGCCATTGTGTATCTGAGGGCATGTTTTTCACCACCTGGAATGCTTAACGCTTTATACCATATGCCCTTCACATCAGGGAGGTATTCCAAGTTTGATGTTTGGTGGCTAACCCGGATAAGTTAACTCAGAGTAAGCAGTAAACCTCCCAATAGAAGAGCCCTATGGCTTCATTCTCCTAGCAAAACAAAGCCTTAGGGCTCTTCTGTTAAGAGGTTTACTACTTACTCTGAGTTAACTTATCCGGGTTAGTCTCTAAACCACGTACTTGGAATACCCCTGGTCTTTAATGATGTGACCAAGACTTCCAGTCCCTCTGTAACTTAGTACCAGCTAAACTCAACTAAAAGTCATGGATTTAATAATGTTTCAGACAGATCATTTTTTTCTTTCAGAGAATACAAATTTAATTTAAAACTGATTTTCCTAGTCAGTTGGAGTTATGGTCATACTACTCAAGCAGCATTATTTGGACGCATGTTTCTAGAGCGTGATGCAGAGCTAACACACAGTCTCACCATGAGAGGGCGACAGAGAGCTGAGATGGCTGCTGCTGAGTTTTCCCTCCCCCTCCCTTTTCACATTCCTTTTGTTTTCTGGTTTGTGTCAGAGGGAGCTTTGAAGGTGTGCTGGTGAGAGAATTATCACTGGCCACTCTCTTGGGTCTTCCTGAAGGGAGTGGAGATTGATGACAGTGTGTAAACAGAGTATGTGTGTGTGTTAGTGTGTGTATATGTGAGTGTGTGTGTGTGTGTCTGTTCTGGGGGCACAGTGTAAGGGGTCTAGGATGACATTCGATAACTCAGTTTCTGGACTGTTGGTCTGACTCTGTGTTTGGTCTGAGTACATACACATACCACATAAAGACAAACATTACAGCATGCATTCATGACTGGCATTGCCTAGGGTTTTGTGATATTTCTCTGTGTGACTTGATTGCTTTAGTTCCACTGATATCTGAATGCTGTGTGGAGGTGCGAGGCTGTTTATGAAGAGAGGGAAGCGATCCTGGCAGGTTTGACCTGTCGCTAACCTCATGATTTGGATTTTGGTCCCAGTACAGGTTATGCCAGGGTCTGATTTATCGGGTGGTGTGTAATACGCAGTCACACTGAGCGTGGTCCAGTCAGCCCCTCCTGGTTAGCGCCATCTTAGTGAACAGACTCCTTGTGGTCTCCTTGTTGACAGCGTGCTGTGTAAGTCATCCACACTCCCACATCCTGTAAGGCCTCCAACCATTGTGTGTGTGTGTGTGGCTCTGCTAGGTCAAAGTGTGATCTCAGTTCTCTGGCATTTTGGGCACTGCCACTAAATCTGGTGAGCCCACTTCCCAGTATGCTGCAGACTGGGAGGAGAAGAGTCCTGAAGAGTGATGGAGCAGACGTGCTGTGGGATGCTGGGAGTCTCAGCACCTTATACCCCCTACACACACACACACACACACACACACACACACACTCTCACACTCACAATCACACTCTCTCTCACATACACACACACACACAGACCAGGTAATCTATGGTCCCACTCCCAGTACAGCATCATAAATATTCACACGGCCTGTCACTCTGGAAGGACATATGCACACAAACACACAAATGGGCAAGGACCTGGAGTAATGTGACTTGTATCACCAAAGTGAGCAATGTATGACCTGAAACATTGAGGGAATCAACTAATTCAGTTCCATTTTTTTTCTCACAATAGACATTGTCCTAAAGCTATTTTGCAGAATCCTGGGCCTGCTTGCAAATCATATCCACATTATATACAACAGAGTGTGTGAGTCAGCAATATCCTTCTTTGTTTTGTTCGATAATTCAAAATGATATAGGTAGCTGAGATATGAACAACACAACTGAACGCTGTCCTCTAGATCCACCTGTGTAAGTGAAAACTTAGATCACTAGATCCATGCAGAAGGCTTCCTTGATCTCTCTCTCTCCCTGTAAGGCGCCTGATTGGCTGGCCGGCTTGATTTACAAGCATAGTTTTTAATACCTCCCACGTCTTTAACCCAGAGCCCGAAGGTCTAATTAGTTCTTATCAGACGTTTCTTCCGTCCAAGTCCTAATTTACAGCACATCATCCTCTGGAGGAGACAAGCTGCTTTCCCTGTGTGCATATGAGAGAGAGTGAGAAATTATGATTTCATCATTCATGTCTAACAGAGGAGGAGTGTGGGGTTGAGAGAACCTGCTTAGGGTTGAGACGTGCTGACAGTTGTTCAGTGTTGACATGCAGGGGAGAAGAGCTCTGAGTTAAATGGGGGTGGACCAGGGCCTGAGCAGTATTCATGCTGTCAGACAGGGGAAGCATTACTTACCAAAGAGTACAACAATTATTGAAAGAATTCATCTTAAGGACACATTTTTAGTCAGCACTCACTTTTCTCTTGAGACTGTTTATGTTAGTACCATGATAATGGAAAAAAGCATAAATGTCTCAGAATGCACAAAAAATTCTAATGGATCTTGTATGGCTGTGTGTGTGTTTGTGTGCGTGTGTGGATGTTTGTGTGTGTATGTGTGCGTGTGTGTACGTGCAGGCATGCTACTGTTCATTGTCAGTTGAGTCACTGTGTGGATGCTGCTGGTTTTCTCGGCTGAGCAGTGGAAGGCTTCATTAATAGGAAAGCAGACAGCGGAGGGCCTGTGCCTGTTAACCGGCCCTAATCAGCAGCCGTGTGCTGGACACATCTTTCACTGGCTTGACTCCTCTATTAACTAAAAGCACTGCAGAGCTTTACTCTCCATTACCACTCCCCCCACACCACCCATTCATCACACTTGACTTTTTCCCTGCGTCTCTCACCTCCTTCTGCCCGTCTCCTGATTTCTTCATGTCGTTGCTCTCATCAGTGGCCTAGACAGTGCTCCGTTTTCACCTGCCGAGATGTCTGTGGGAGAATTCTGAATGTCCGTCTGTGTTTTGACTGTATTTCATTAGTTATGTAGTCATTAATAAAGTTGTCAGGCTTTTCATGGCAGGGTTGTTGCAGAGAAATTGACATTATGGGAAAGTTTTGAACCTCTAGAGCTGGTTGTTTGTTCAAGGATGAAGTCAGGCCTGCGCCAGTATATTGGTCTGAAATATCATTTTGAATTTGCAATCTCAGTTTAGATCTCTGTTGTCTTCCCTCAGGGGCTGGTGTAGCAGACACAGATTAAGATTTATTCTGGATTAAAAGGATTTTCTGTGGAGAATCCTCATAAATACTCATTTGTTTACCAAATCTTGCCACAGTATATGCAAAATACAACATGTGCTCAGATAACTGATGTTGTATTTTTCGGTGTTAGTGGAGGAAAATGTAGACTTTTTTTGTCTGATCTGTTGTGCTGGTTTGGGAAGTTGGGAACCTGTTGTGATTCTTGCTGTTCTAGGCCTTTGAGGAGCAGGGTTCAGAGCCTGTAAAGATATGTGTTGTTACGTGCTCCTGTTTGCTGTGCAGATTTGCCATGGGGCTTTGTGGAGTCACAGAGATTCCCCTGAGTCTCTGTGGCTTTGAGATTGAATATCAGATACACAATGTGATGCCGTCATCCGCTTCGCTCCCTGTGCCAGTAACTAAAAATGATTACAGCCCAATCAGATTTTCCAGCCCTTTTGCTAAACTAATTGGTAATTTCAGCTGTACCTCTTGTGGATGACCAGTGAGGCAGGGAAGAGTTGCAGTGCTTTGTGTGTGTGTGTCCCACCCCACCCCCCACCCCTCTGCCCCCTTTTTCTTTTGTCCTCTCTTGTCCTGTTGTGAATGGAGTGTTTTTCTGGCCGCGGCCGAGATGCGCTCCGGTGACTCTGACCCTACCCAGGTACCCCGTCCTGTTTGTGTTGAGGAGGTGGAGCGAGTTTTGGGTTTCAGTGGCAGGGGCTCCGCTCTGACTGTGTTCCTCGTCCCTCTAGACACGATCCCTAAAAAGGCTTCTCAGAGCGAGAGTGGAGATGTATTCTTCTGCTCTGCTCAGGGCCAAACTCTAAGGTTCACCTTTACTTCAGGCCGTACAGAGCGGCCAGGGGGAAAGCAGTCAAGCAGAAAGTCACCTCAGTCTCAGCTCGGGAACTGGCGACAGTGCCTGTATTCACGATGCGCAGGACTGTAGGGCTTAACTCGGTTCTCAGAAATATATATCTGTGATCTGATGAACATGACGGTTTTTACTTTTATCATAGTGAAATGTTATGCTTTCAAACATCTTGCTTTCTTCCCAGATGAGTTGTAAACTTGTCCGGGTTGTTGTCAGTTTTGGTCTGAACTGAGCATCAAGATGGAGGTTGTTGAAACATCATTATGCTAAACTTAGCAGTGTTTCTCGTGTGGCACAATTATATAATTCATCGCTTCTATTCTCAAGCACTGATTGGCTGTCCTCACACAGATGGCATGAAATGAGTTGAAGTGTCATCAAGTATGTACTGTGCTCAGTTTTGTCTTTTGACTTTTGCACAGTAGCATCACACATATGAAATATGCTGGCTTTCAGGACTTCTCCATGTTCTCAGCTGATTTCTCACTTTGATTTCAGGAGGTACTGATGATGTTGGACAACTACGTTAGAGATTTCAAAGCCTTGATAGACTGGATCCAACTACAGGAGAAACTGGAGAAAACAGACGCTCAGAACAGGTTAGTTACACAGTCTGTTTCTGCAAATGGAGAATCCTTGCACTACAGTGTTGGTTCTAGTCTCTCAGACCAGATCAATAGACAGAGCTGTAATTCAAGGTGATCCGCCAGTTTATTGGCTTCTCTTAAACTGAATGACTGAGTGACCACAACACCCGTGAATTGATTAAGGTATAAAAATCCAGGCTTTCAAGTTGCTTCCCAATTTGTACATTTTAGCACAGACTCTTTATTGATTGGTCAGCCTGAACCTTTTGTGTGCTCTCTTGTTTTTGCAAGCGGGTACACAGTGTAATTTACAGTTTATTGGGGAAATGAAAAACTCTCTCAACATGAATCAATGTAATCAGGGATTCCAACAGAATGTGGAAACAGCATTAAGCAAAGGTCCCGGGTTTGACTACAGT
The DNA here is from genome assembly GCF_902362185.1 of Chanos chanos. Taxonomy (NCBI): domain Eukaryota; kingdom Metazoa; phylum Chordata; class Actinopteri; order Gonorynchiformes; family Chanidae; genus Chanos; species Chanos chanos. Next base: position 36,501,303 of record NC_044496.1, read on the forward strand.
GTGCTTAATTTTTCTGTGTGTGTGTGTGTGTGTGTGTGTGTGTGTGTGAGTGCGTGTTTGAGTCCATGTTTAATATTCTATATGAATATCAGTGCTTGGCTCCAGTTCAATTTGGCCATCTTATATCTACCAAGTAAAGCTTATAACACCCTGCCTGTTGTTATCAGGCCGACGTCTTTGGCATGGGAAGTACGGAAGATGTCTCCTGGACGCCACGTCATATCCAGTCCGTCCTCAGATCGCATCGTTCCATCTCCAAGTGTGCGCCGCTCCCTCAACTTCGGGTAACACCCTCACCCTGAATTTAACAGAGGAACAGATTTTTCTCAAATCTCCCATTGTGTCGCACAGCTGGGCCTCCCTGATTCTGCAGCCCGTGTAGCTCATCGTTAGTCGACAACGTCAATCAAGTGTTGTAGACCTTGGATCAGGCAAACACAGAAAATGTGCTGTAGCACTTACAGAAGGGTTCGGGAAACACATAGTTAGAAAAAAACAAAGATGTTGTTTCTAAGATTGTGTGTTTTACAGATAGCTGAGAGTGCCCGATGCCCACTGTGAGAACACTTAGCTTTCTACATTAACGCTTGATTTTTGTCTCCCTCCATTAGGTTTTACTGGCAGTGTCAAAGGAACACAATTGCTAATTTGATTAAGGGGGCATTGAATGCCCAAATTAAGAAATCAATAGTAGATATGATACATCATGGGTCCAGTCCCAGAGCTGGAGAATCTGTCCATTGTCTGGCTGGACTGGGAATCGATCTCTGATGGCAAAGCATTCGTTTAATGTGATTTTTCCAGGGTCTCTCTCTCTCTCTCTCTCTGTCTCTCTCTCTCTGTCTGTGTCTCTCCTCCTACCCTCCATCGCACCGCCACCCTCCCCCTTTTCTCACTGCATTCAGACATGGTGGGAGGTGCAGATATAAGTGTGGTTGAAGACTGCTGAGGCGTGGGTTCAATATCCGCATTACTCTGTAATCTGATGCTTCAGGAAATGGGTATTGATAAAGATGAAGGGCTGTTGGACTGAGAGATAAACAGAGAAAGAGATGTCTAGGAGACAGAGAAAGAGAGTTTAGCTCCTGCTGTGATGTGTGATAGCCACAGCCTATAACGTTACTAGGACTGTAATCGTATCCCTGTTTGAGGAAAAGATCTGACACATACATATTAGGACGAGACAGTTATGGTCTTCTCATGGTTATGGGATTAGCATTACCTTTCTGCCAATAGAAATGTCCTAATTTGGCCACACTACCTCAGACTTTCCACATTCATCAGCATTAGTCATATTTGAGGCCATGGATTGATGAGAGTTAATTGAGTATTGGCTTGCATCTCAGAGACTTTTCAAAGCTCTGTCTATGACTGTGATAAGCTCTGTGTCTATTGACTTTGTTTTCTTATGCCACATTTGTGCTTTGTTTCTTTTCTCAGAGGTCCTCCTTCCACATTGGCCGTAGCACGTCTCTCTCACTCGGGTCCAAGCTGGGCCGACCGGGTCAAGTCCTCTCAGTCCGTTTCTGTGGCCAGTCAGAGCGCCACGTGTCCTGCAGAGAAACCAGGCAAGCCACAGTGCCCGAAACACTACACAATGAGGATACAAAACTCACGGTTCAGTACGTGGTTGGGTTTTGGGTCGTGGTTTGAGATATATGTGTATATATATATATATATATATATATATATATATATATATGTTCTGATTCGCAAAAGAAAAGATAGGAACCTTCAAATGTGTCTGCTTTAATTTCAACATATTATCCCTTTGTTGTAAGAATTTAGAAAAAATTACCAGCACATCTTTTGGTCTAATGTCATATGAACAGACAAGCTCAGACTAGCCACCTGTTTTTGTCACTGAGGCCTTGGAGAAAGGACTCAATCAGTGTCGTATTTTGCGGAATTTTCCAATTATATCAGAGTGGGCATTTTTTTTTTATTGATTGCATTAGCCTTTTCCAGTGGTAACCTGCACAGGTCCTAATGTATGCCTATCCATAAGTCCTGTACCAAATGGTTTGGTCCAAATACGCATAGCAGGGACAAGATGACTTAGGGACTCTTTGGCAGCCAGCTCCCCTCCCAGAGATCTGCCTCTTCCAGTTCTAGTCTTAACACTCCTGTTTCTGTCAATCAGATGAAATGAAATCCAGTTCTGCTAGATTAGGTCGAAGCAAAATCTTTAATCTCAAAGAAAAACAATAGAAGCCGGAGTGTTGATTGTCACTGCAATGGATCTTGGCTGCACTTGACACAAGCTCTAGTTTAGGCAGCGCTCAGATGTGTGATAGAACACGCTCTGTGATAGAACACACTCTGCCCACAGACAGCTATTACTTAGCATCAGCTTGAGAATTACCAGCTGTCATTTCTTTTTCCTTGTGACATACAGAATCTGCTAAATTACGGATGTAGCTCATTAAAACCTCACATACAGCTTTCCAGAAAGTTCCTAGTCCTTCTCTCTGACTGATGTATTTGATAAATTTAGGAAAGAAGGATGCTGAGGGCTGGGAAACAGTCCAGCGGGGTCGTTCTATGAGACCAAGGTCGACTGCCGTGGTGGCCAAGGTCAGTCCAGTCCTGGCTCACGTCAGCCCTAAAGACAGCACAAAGACGACACAGCCGCAGCTCCAGCCTTCCCCCCGGCACAAAGACCAGGGGCCGTCGGATCAGGAGGGTGTCCAGGACCAGCCTGCCTCCACAGAACAAGGGTCAGACGGGGAGAAAGCCCCCGTAAGCGAGGTACTGACGTCAGCCAGTAGCCTCCAAACCATCAATAATTCAGGGCTCAAGGGGCAGTACGGGGATCCGTGACATACGAACGTTTCATCTGTTTTTGTTTACGGCTCCACCGTATCCATAGACACACAGACCAGACAGGCCCATATTGGTTTAACGGGCATTGATCTGTACGTGTGTCCTGAGATTTCACAGACAGAAATATCATACATGTCTTATGAAATATGTATAGATTCAATGTCCTACAGCCCACTCAGTGTGAGTGTGCTCTAGGCATCAACTCAGTGTGTTTTGCTGTGAGATCATAATGACAGATTGCATGTCTGTGATTTTGACTGAGTTCCATGTTGTGCTATGTATTTGGTATGTTATGTTAAAAATATATATATAAATGTATATATATTGCATTATGCATGACACTGCATAATTTGCCAGCATGTTCTGTTTCCCCTGCTGTGTGAGTTTGTGTTTATTGTTTGATAGGTATGCTTCTGTGACTGCTCTCATATTTGCTGTCTATTCTCCATGGAGATCGCTGTAAAAAGGAGCGCTGGAAAGATGCATGTTTGTAATTGTGTGTGTGTGTTTGTGTATGTTTCTCTGTGTGTGTGTCGATGCAGCCCTCGACAGACAGTACGCAGGTCCCAGGGCAGTCTGTCAGCGCCCCGTGCGAGGACGCACCTCCCACCCCATCAGCCTCCTCTGCTGGCCCCTCCCTAACCCAAACCCAAACCCCAACCCCAACCCCAGTCTCGACTCCAGCCCCCATCTCAGCCCCGGTGCCTCCTCCAGGCCCGACCAGCACAGAGGAGCCGAGCACGGGGTTGGCCGTGGGGGAGCAGGAGGCAGTGGGGGTGGCGCGGCAGGGCGCGGCACCATCTGCTGTAGGAGCAGCTCAGAGTCCCCTGGCAGCGGTGAAACTGGAGAGAATGCTGGAGCCCACAGAGCTTTCCACTGTGAGTGCTGAGAGACAAGGGCCGGGGGTCACGGCTGCCGCCTAAACAAAGTCAATCCCAAAAACCTCCAGCCACGGCAGTGGGCTCCCCTTACCAAACCCCCCCCAGCGTTCACTCAGGAGAGTCTGTGAGGGGTAGCTTTGGGGAAGACAGTGGGCAGAGCGGACTGTAGGGAGATCTTGGTGTGGTGGGCTGCTTTGTCAGCATTGTCTGTTTGAGTGTCGTCATCCCTATCTGACTGTGTCCACAGCCTAGCCAATATTAGACTTAGGCCTGCTCGCCCTACTGCCAATCCTTAGGAGCAAAACTTTCCCTGGACAGAAAGGTTGAAGAAAGTTTATTTTATTTTATCGATTCATTCCCACCATGTTCAAACTTTAAAACAAGTCCAAGTTTTCAGCTAGCCAGACTCCTACTGTTGTTGAATCTCTGTTATTGCAGCCAGTAGAACACATCAAACATCCATAAAACTAGTTGGTTTAAGGGAAGAATGGGTCAATGAAATGCTACGAGTGGAACTTTAATTTGTAAATATATTGCAACTGCAGTAAGGAGAGTGAGTTCTGATATTGTAGATACATATGCTTAGACCCAAATGCGTTTGGCTGGTAGTGGTCCTCAGACACTGAATCCCAGAGCTCGTGTTCATTTTGTGAGGTCTCCCCTGTCTCTCAGGACTTCATTAAGACCAAATCCATCCCAGAATGCATGGCCACTGTCATGGCTTTCTCAACAGCTCTCAGGCTTCATCTCAGTGCCTGTCAGAGAACTGAGAGATGGCTGGCCTTTAACTGGTCTGGGGGGAGTTTTATCGTTGTCCAGATCATGCAGGAACCTGGGTTTTGTGTCTGCGAGAGATCCAGACTCCTATTTGGGTGGTTCAGATAAGCCCAGCGCTGTTTAGACTCTGAGAGTGTGCTGCAGGCTCCTGATTGGTGGCAGACAGTGGAGGTGCTGAGAGAAATCTCTCTCTCATTATCTTCGTTAGGACGTAGTGTAGCTCTAGCCGCCGTTTTTTTTTTTTTTTGCCCTGGCGGCTGTGCCCGACCTGGCAGCCAGCGCGCTGCTCACTCATCAGTTACAGAACAAAAAGGTCAAGTGCTTTGGTCCGCCGTCTCAGCGACAGGGGTTCGTTTTCCAAAATATTTGCCTTATTTATTTGTCATCAGGAGCCATGGCCATTCACAGGTGCGGCGATAAAGCAGAAGGGAAAAGACGAAACCTCATACGGACGCCGATGATGAATATTGCTGTGGTAGGATTTAGGCCAGTATTAAGTTCGAGTGGCGGCCTGTCTTCTCTCTGATCCACTGGCAGAGCAGGGCTTTTATTTTGACTGTGATCTGAGCTGTACTAAGTGGTCACCTTACAGGGGCTCCATCCCCCTCATCTGCTCATCCTCACAGTGGATGTGGCCTGCATGACTCCCGTGTGCTTCCCCACGCCTGGTTTTTGTGATTGATGGTGTTTTATGGTGTGTGTGCCTGTGTTTTGACATGGTTTTTTTTTTTCTTTTTTTCGCCTCATGCATTTGACTTCACCATCGTTTTTCTGGTTAGTCTGAACACACACACAGAAGAGTGTGTACAAATCATAATCAGCTCTTTATCAAACGATCGTAACTTATAGTAAGATCTGAAGAAATTAAGAATTAAGAAATTGAAATTTGAAGTAGTCGGTAATTGTCCGTAATCTGAAATTCAGGTGACGTGTAAGGTTAGTCACACCGCGTCTGCGTCTTGGTTTTTTTGGGGTGCTCTAATATGCTGCTTTGGCATGTGTTAGAAGACTTGGTGTGACCAACTTAGCACTTCTGTATTCTACCTAGTTCAGAGGTATATCCTCTTAAGACCTGTATAATATTGCTTGTCTTACCAGTTCTTGTACTGGTTTGTGACTGGTTCTCCGTGGCATGTTCTCAGCCCCAGTCCATGGCTGAGGTGCTGGCTAAGAAAGAAGAGCTGGCCGACCGTCTGGAGAAGGCCAACGAGGAGGCCATCGCCAGTGCCATCGCTGAGGAGGAGCAGCTGACCCGAGAGATACAGGCTGAGAACAAAGAGCTGGAGACGGACAACGAGACTGACTTCTCTGTAAGACTCCTCACAGACTGTTAGGACTGACATAATTATATCTGAGACAGATACTCGTTGGAAAAATAAAGATGTGATAGAAATAGAGGGTCCTAGGAAATATCTCAAGTGATGTGTTTTGATAACGTTAGAGTAAGATGTTTAGAGACGAGGTGAGAGAGAATTTCTTCTTCTTCTTCTTCTTCTTTCTCTTTAGGCCAGCATAGGCAGTGGGAGTTTTGGATTAAACCTGGATTGGAGTGAGATGTTGGCTGACTATGACGGTATTGTCTTTTTTTGGTGTGTGTGTGTGTGTATGTGTGTTTGTGTGTGTGTTGATTGGCTGATGGTAACTTTACTCAGTCCAGTGTAGAGAACTCCTTTATGTGTGTGTGTCAGCCTGTGACTCTGTAGACCACTCTAACCCTGTGTCTTTGTCTCTGTAGCCCGGGAGCCGTGGCGACAGAGCACTTCGTGGGGAGACATGGTGGAGGAGGAACCAGCCCGGCCTCCCGGCCATGGCATTCACATGCACGAGAAACTTTCCTCACCGTCACGCAAAAGGTGAAACCTTCTCCCTGTCTCTCTCATCTGACTGGTTACATTGATAGCTATAGCCTCCTTGTAAAGGGTTATAGAAAATGAGGCGATAAAACGGAGATGAGGGGCAGAGGAAGGTTGGTAGACTAGGGAGTTGATTCTCCGTGATGACTTACGTCATTGCTCCTTAACTGAGGAAATAGCGAATGAAATACCCATTCATGCATGAAGTGAATTTTAGAATATTAAGTTTAAAAAAAAAAAAGTTGCTTTGTCTGTGTTTTCCTATTTTCCCCCTAGAGCCTAATTCTTTTCATCAGGCTGTTTTGGCCACTGGATTTCAGTTGGAGTTTAACAGGCGCTTAGACTGCCATAGTGGTTAATGTGGGTCTAGATGGAGGGATTTGAGATTGCTTATTTTCTTGCTCATCTGTGAGCTTTCATTTGGTTGGCAGAACTATAGCAGAGTCCAAAAAGAAACACGAGGAGAAGCAGCTGAAAGCTCAGCAGCTCCGGGATAAGCTGCGCGAGGAGAAATCCCACAAACTGCAGAAGCTTCTGGAAAGAGTGAGTGGCCATGAGGACTTTTGGTGTTTTTATGGCTCAGTTGGACGGTACGGGTTGGTTATGTCTGAGAAGTGGCTGATAGATTCAATTACCATCAGACTCGAGCTCATTCAGCAGGACTGGGTAGTATGGCCGCGGGCCTGAAACAGCTCATAACTCAACACTCTTTCCTGAGGCTTGTTGATGTTCCCCAGAAGAATGAAACTTGAAGTAATAATGTATATTTACATACGAATACATCAAAAGGACTAATAGCACGCACAGCCCACACCAATAGCAAGGGTTTAAATTGAAATACTATGTCAGAATCATATTTTACATAGAGACTCAGCTAGGAGAGCAATGAGCTGTAACATTTTACTGCACTTTATCTATTCATTTACATATGTGTGCATGTGTTTGTGTATATATATGTGTGTGTATATGCATATGTATTGTGTGTGTGTGTGTGTGTGTGTGTGTATATGCATATGTATTGTGTGTGTGTGTGTATGTGTGTGTATATGCGTATGTATTATGTGTGTGTGTGTTTGTGTATATATGTGTGCATATATGCGTATGTATTATGTGTGTGTGTGTAGGAGAAGGATGTGAGGAAATGGAAGGAGGAGTTGTTAGAACAGCGACGACGGATGATGGAGGAAAAGCAGCTCCACGCTGAGTTTAAACGAGAGTTGCAGCTTCAGGCCATTGTGAAAAAGGCCCAGGAGGAGGAGGCGAAGGTAAACCAACGTTAAAACATCTGACTATTAATCCATCCCAATCCATCAACAAATTATTAAATGAATCCGCAAGAGGTGTTTGAATTAGCCGTTAGATTAATGAAAGCAGTCAGGTCGATTGATTAAAACTGGGAGTGTAAAGTATGTCTGTGCTCAGGTGAACGAGATAGCATTCATCAACACTCTGGAGGCACAGAATAAGAGGCATGATGTTCTGGCCAAGCTAAATGAATACGAGCAGCGTCTGAATGAGCTGCAGGAGGAGCGCCAGAGGAGGCAGGAGGAGAAACAGGCCAGAGACGAGGCCGTGCAGGTACCCTGGGATTCTCTCTCCGCGTTCATCCCTTTCTCCGTGTTCCCATCTGTAATGCACCTCACTCTCCATATGGAGACCTTGAGCTTTGATGCCTTTAGTCTCAGTCTGAGTCTGTATGTGTGTGTGCGTGCGTGCGTGCATGTGTTTCTGTGTGCATGTGTGTGTGGGTGTGTGCGTGTGTGTGCGCGTGCGTGGTGATTAAAGGAGAGGAAACGAGCCTTAGAGGCAGAGCGGCAGGCTCGTGTTGAGGAGTTGTTGATGAAGAGGCGTGAGCAGGAGGCCAGAATCGAGCAGCAGAGACAAGAGAAAGAGAGAGCGAGGGAGGACGCTGCTCGCGAGAGGGCCAGGTCTGTACCAGCAGCGCTCAGCAAGCCCAGCTTCCCATCAGCAAAGGAACACGGGCCGAGTCAGGCGTAGTGACATTACAGCAACATTAACCTTCTCACACTGACTAGTTATGGCCATGAAGGATTTAAACTGGTATTATAACTGTTTTGTCAGTCAAAAAATGACACCCAACCCTGCGTGTCTCCCGTTTGTCATGTACAAACCAATATTTAACCAGTTTAGCATATAAAGTGGATGTAAGACTTGCATTGGCCTTGTGTGCTCACTCTGGTGTGTGTGTGTGTGTGTGTGTGTGCTCTGACTGCAGAGACCGTGAGGAGCGTCTTGCTGCACTGAGTGCAGCCCAGCAGGAGGCCATGGAAGAGTTACAGAAGAAGATTCAGATGAAGGTTGTCATATCTCACACACGCACACACACACACCTTACCACATGTCCTCTCTGTGCTATGAAGTTTATGTGTGAAGTCCCTCTGTGGGTGACAGGAACGATATTGAACGTATTAAAATTACATTCATTTTCAGTGTGAAGTTTTTAATTAAGAGTGGTTATACTGAGAGTTTCTCTCTGTTTTGTGACTGCTGAAGCCTGTGCTGTGATTTGACTGCTGAGGGCAGTAGCAGTGTTGAAGGTGATCCCGCTGTCTCATGAGTTTGGTTTGGTTTGCCTCTGCAGCAAGACGAGAGCAGTCGCAGACACATGGAGCAGATTGAACAGAGGAAAGAGAAAGCCGCAGAGCTGAGCAGTGGTAGACATGCCAACACTGACTACGCCCCCAAACTCACGCCATATGAATGCAAGAAACAGTGCTCCCTCTGCAATGTTGTCGTAAGTTTCGTACCGCCAACACTGAATGATTTTTTTTTTAACCTGACAGTATTACTGTGATTCAGTTTCACATGGGGCTTGTTTTATATCCTATGTGCGTTTTAACATTTGGATATGCTAACACAACTTGCAGGCACAATGCCAGGTCCGTGGATCGTGGTCACTGACAATGATGCTGGTTATGCTGGAGCTAAATGTATATTGACATGCTAACTGTGTTAATAAATCAGGTCAATAGGATTGCTCACTGAAATGCTTGGGATAAAACCACCGCTTAACTTTTTAATGAGTTTTGCCCACATTAAATTTGTTTTGACTTTACCAGTTTGAGTGAAAGACCATTTGGTCAGCACACACACACACACACACACACACAGTCGCATTGTAACAAAGTTTTACCACTCTAGATAATTTCCCCCGTTTTTGTTGCTTGGCAGGCGTGATGCATAAAACTGCTGACTGGAAGGTGATTCAGAGGATTTTAGAGAAAGAATGCATTTAAATGAGCATTTAACTGCATTAATTAAACATGAACTCTGAGGTGGAGATTTATCACCTGGGCATGGTTATGCTTTTCCAGCGACAGGCAACAAATCTAAAGGCAGGCACATTTATCTGTGACGGGCTGGCTTTCACTGCAACGAGGTTGAGACACCTTGGAGCATCAAACTGACATCAGATTAAGCCTAGGGAAGAGTGAAATCTTGTTAAAAATGTCAGATGACCTTGGCCGGCAAGTGACACCGGCGATCATCTTTGGGTCAACAGGAAGCACTTTACTTAATGACATTAGACAGAGGCCATCTGACACGGGCTTTGTTCCAAGAGGAAAAGACAAACAATGCAGGATCTTCCTCACCTGTCACTATTCTTTTATTTTCCTTTTTTTTTTTTGTGCGAGATCTGTCTTTCAGTCAGAACTCTTCTCTCTGTCTTTGGGCCTGGGTCAATCATGAAATTACTATAGTGACAAAGAAATGCTTGGCTTGTGTCAGATTCTTAGAATGCGGTCTACCAATGTTCTTAGACAGAATGTAAAAATACATTTTGACTCATTTTATCATCAAGTGTTGAATTACAGGGTCGATCAAGGTTAAAGTTGATGTTTTTGTCTGAAAACCAGGTGCCTTAAGCGATTATATTGGACCAGGGATTTTAGATTTTTTTAAATGAATTTTTTTAAATATTAAGCTACTTTTTCCTCACCAATCCACTGCGCTGTTATGAAACTTGAAGTTGTGATATCTGATCCAACTATCAGCTATGGGGTAACACCTTCGGCACAAGTTATAAAGCGTACACCCTGCAATTGTTCTGGAAGCTTTCCAGTTGGTTTTACGCGTCAGGGTCTGATATCTCATCTTTATGAGAAGGTGTCACTCAGCTTTGCAGATGTCAGTTTTGGGAAAAAGGTTTGTCAGATCAGGCTTTTGAAGGGATCCTGACTTTATAACATATGTCATGTTACCTGAGAAGTGCCACAGACCGGGGACAAAGCTGTGACAATGCGACGGGAGGTGAATGCCCGGTACGCATGAGAGATCCTGAGGGGCCCCTGGCTTCCTCTGCGATTGTTGTTGTCCTGGATGACCTCTGACCTGTGTGTTTACAGATCACCTCCGAGGTGCACCTGTTCAGCCACACCAAGGGAAAGAGACACCAGCAGGCCGTCCGGGAGAGCAGCAGCATCCAGGGCAGGGAGCTGTCCGACGAAGAGGTGGTGAGTGTCCCCCCTCCCCCAAAAAAAACCCACGTACCAACTGACCAGCGTACCACCCACACTCCACTCCACTGATACATTGCATTACTGAATCACTCTAATGTATGTGGTTTGTTCTTGACATTGTGACACTGTTGAGAGAAATGAAGTCCCTTCCCGCGCGATTTCGGGCGTTTTGTTGCCTTTGTCCGACTGTAATCGGGGCGTGACCAGGCAAACGGTGATCCAACAGTGTGACACTGCTGAGGGGTGACATCACGCCCCCCTCCTTGTCTGCTGATACCTTTTGTGACAGAGTGCCTCTCTTGTGACTGTAGCTCGTTAAAGATGAAATCTCCTCTGCAATATGAGATTGCCTTTCTCATTGGCCTCTTTGTTCACTTGACAACTGTTGGTGCTATATGCAGCACCTTTGGCCCCTCCACCTCCTTCATTCCAACCTTTCTCAGCGGGTAATTTTTAATACCCCCCCCCATCACTTTAAATCATTAGCTGAAATGCCACTGTTCATTTCTCTTCCTGACAGGTTGACAAACAGAACCAAGCAAATACAGCATCTAAATGCCTCAATGTTTAAACCCCTATAAAATATCTACATTAACCATAAGCTCTGATGTACGAAATGAAAAGTGACTCATTTTGAGGTTTTAAACTTTTTTTTTTTTTATGGTTCTAACTTTAAACTCTGGACAAATGGAAATCTTTCAGTAAATTATGAAACCGAACGTATAACAGTGAAAGAAACTTGACTGTGCACCGAGAGTTATTGCAGCTTGTTGGCACAAGCAGATCGTCCGTGTATTAATCAGAGCTGTCCCACGCGCTAATTGGAAATGAACACTCTCCCTTCTGAACCTGAAGGGGATATTCTTGGCATGCGGAGCGACATCGCATCGCATGGCATCTCATAGCTTTGGTACCAGGCCATTTCCAGTTCTCCTGCTGAAGGCTGCCCGACCGTGGAGTTTTGTTTGGAAATGTTCGCTATGGCTTGGCCTACTTTTATTTATGTCTCCCACCGTTTTGGTGGGTTGTATTTCATTCACGCAACTGCCAACTATTTTCCAGTCCCGACTTCCATAATTCTTGTGGCGGTGAAAGATTTTTAATTAAAATTAAGATGGTTGGCTGAACCGTTCAGAGGTCACGGCGTAGTTTTTCCGCGGAGGCGAGCCTAGCCGCCCCCGCCGTCCTCATATTTTGTCATATTCTCATGTTTTAAAGACTCGAGAATTAATTTTAAAATAAGGTGATTATCAACAGCGCTGGATCGATGTGTCCCAGGGAAACGTTCACAATTGCCGTCTCAATTCTCTCTCTCTACTTCCCTTTATTGGTTGTCATACGTCCTGTTTTAACGTGACATATGTGATGCTCCTGACCCCTCGGGTTTGACACAGGAGGCGGTTATTTACGACTCACCCTTGACTCCAGACGAAAAACACCACTGACCTCTGCATACGCACCGCTTCTCATTTCCACTCATTTCATTCATTCTTTTTTAAATTTATTTATTAATTTTTTTTTTTTGCAACAGTCTTGGCCACTTTGTGCTGAGCTGTGGTCTCAGACCAACACAAATGACGTGACTAAGACGTGGAAGAGTGACAGTAGTGTTGCACTTATTTGCATTATTTGCACTATTTGCCGGGAGAGCGATCGCTCTTAGGGTGCTGTCAGTGTAATGCGGTCATATGAATAGATAGTGTGATAGCAAAGCCGTGTGAATGGGGGTGGACTGTCACCTGATCCCGCTGTGTCTTTACAGTCTACCTGGATGACATACAGCTGTCTGTTTCACGCTGGGAGGAAAGCCATCCCGCATTGCTTTTGTGACAGACAAAAGGCCGGAGGAAGGGGAATATATCACTTTGACACAGGGACCGTTCTTTGGGGGGGGGGGGGGTGGTCCTGTGCAGGCATAGGTATAGGTGTGATGTTTTCGGAAGGCTCTCCTGTTACTCCCTGCAGAAGCGATGTTTGGTATCATCAGTCTGTTCTGCCCTCTGGCCACACTCTCTCACTCTCTTTTTTTTTTTTTTTTTTTCTTCCTTCTCTCAATTCCCTATTGTGTGTCTGGCATAGCTGGACACCTGTCCATCATACATCCTTAATAGCTACTTATCAGAGAGAATATATTTTATAGCCTCTGGAGAGAGCATTATACACTGATGGTTCTCTTTGATTATTTTTGACATGGTTTTTACAGAACTGTCAATTCAATTTTTGGGGGGGTGGGGGGGGGAGGGGGGGGTTGAGTAAAGAAAATATGGCTATGACGGAATGTACCTGATAAAATGTAACAGTTTTTTTTTATATTCCTAAATTACTGCTCCATTGAGCTGAAAAAGGACTTCTTTGGGGATTGTTGTTATTATTATTACTTTTTAAATACCGGGGATATTGGACCAGTGGTTCAGTTTAGTTGTTTATTGTGTGTATCAAAAACTTCAGCTTTGAGAATGGTAGCTGAGGGGGATCCCGTTTTTGACACTCCCGTTTTGACCCCCTGATATAATCTCAAGATGGTCCATGTCTTTGAGGTGTTACAGAAACAATCCCATTAGCCGCGTGGCAGGAGGAGTAGATCGCCTTTCAGAGAGATTACTGAGCAGATGCCTCTCTGGCAAAGCAGGCCTATGGTTATGACTGCAGCGCTCAACTCCTGCTCCCAGGGGATATAGGGGTCGCCCCCCCCCCAAGCCCCCATCTCTCTCTCTCTCACACACACACACACACACACACACACTTATCCCATGCTAGGAAATACAATATGTCCCATATACAAACGTGAAAGGACTTCTATTAGGTGGCTAGTTGCTTTTTTTTTTAGGTTTTTTTTTTTTTTTGAGTTTTGTCATTGAACTAATTCATTAAGAACAGGTGTCGAGCATTCAAGTATGTTTGCGTTTGAGGTCATTAAATCTTCATTGTGCTGATAAACTTTTGTTTTAACCACTGACACCTTGTCATTGTTCAGCTTAACCTGTTTTCAGTTTCTCAGTTCCTCAGTTCTTTCTGTCCCATGAAGAGTAACTTTGTGAAGGTCAGAATTCCCGTCAGTCGGCTCTGTGCAATTTTAGTGAATCGCTCCTCCTCCTCAATGACTCTAGTCTGAGAATCCAAAAACCAATACTGTTATTATCCCTGTTTCTGAAATTTGATTTCTAATTTAGATTGCTCCATGGACAAGCTGATTTGCTGACACACTTGTGTTGACGTGCTGACTTTACTTATTTTAGTGGGCGCTGAGATGTGTTTGATCGGTCATCTCACAGATACCTAAATAGCTTTAGGATCAGCTCCAGAGAACAGTTCCTGTTGGAATTTTGCTTGTAACGCAGTAAGACTGTCTCTTTCTGTACTTCTTCTTTAGAGTCAAAGCCAACGTGTGTTATCTTAAACACGTCATGTCTGGACAGTAAGGTATAACGATTGTTTCGCTTTAAAAACAATTTGTGTAAATATTGCAGCCATGAAATCTTTAGAACAAGACTGTTCAGGTTTTAATTATTAACTTCAACCCTAAATTACAAATTACAAAAATGAATCTAATTTTGTGAAGTAAAACTAATTAACCAGTTACATGCTGTTTTGTAAAAAAAAAAAAAAGATGAAAATCACACTACCAATTCCATGTTGTAATTTGCGTGCAGTTGCAGGTTAAGTATTATCTGCTGTCGGATGGTCCTATAGGCACTCCTCATGTGGTAGTCATAAGAGCAGTAATTTCTCCCCCTCATCTCAATGGAATTTCCTGATTTTTTTTTTCTTTCTCAAATAAGAATTAGTGTTTTTCTAATAAACAAATAAGCCCAATACACAAAAAGAAATAAGCCTTATTGTCAGGGTTTTGATTTTTTTAAATGAAACTTGACTTATGTACACCAAGACCTGTCATCTCTGTGTAAAGAGTTTCGCCTGCCAGCCCCAGCCATAGGGCAGAGTGTGGGGGAGGGTGGACTCTGTCACTTAGAATGGTGCACCCCCCCCCCCCCCCCCCCCAATCTGCCAAGCGTGCTCAGTGGAAACTCTTATCTCGCCGCTGCTCCCACCCTCAGAGGTGCCGGATGACAGCGTAATTGGATAATTGGTTTCTGGCACATGCATCATGTCGTTTAAATTGAGTTACATCCGCCCTTTCTTCCCATGGAAATATCAGCATCATCAGAGAGGCCCGACTCACACTAGACGAGGAGTGAAACCTCGGCCCCCTCAGCGTTTCCGCGGGGACCCGTCTTCAAACGAGCATCAAGTGTTGGGAGATGCCCCGATAATTACGGGACACAATGCCCCAGCCGTGAGGGCCGAACATACAACACAATGAGAGTTACACCTGCAGCCACAATGGAGCAGGTCTCTCTTACAGTCAGGGGTCTAGGGTTGAGAGCCAGTCAGCTGTCTTTGTCACCTACCTACTGTAAAAAAAGGAATGCTACCAAGATTCCCATGAATTGGTGTTTTGATGCTTTGTGTCGCACCGTGGTCCAATACAAAGACTTCTGTCCAAAGTTGACATGCCTTGGACACACCCCAAGTATCACCTTTTTTGTGTTATAGAAGAAATAATGAGGTGACTTTGCTTGACTAAAGGAAGCTGTGCAGTTGAGCTTAACCAAACGTACTCTGTGGTCACAGTGTTTTCTGTTTGTTTGCCCCTCACTAAAACTTTTGAACTTTTCGTTTAGTATGCTACTACAAAATCATTTGAAAATTTGCCCACGAAACTATGATGTCAAGAGGGCTTGTCGTTTCTTATAAACATTTCACTTTTTGAGAAGTTTGTGAGGTCTTTTGTTTTCTGAACAGAACGGTTGGTTGGTTTTTTCACAGGAGCACCTGTCCGTAAAGAAGTATATCGTTGACATAGTGACAGATACCTCAGTGGCTTCAGAGAGTGTGAAAGATGGAGAGGAAAGACAGAAGGCCCGGAAAAAGGCAAAGAAACTCCGGGCAAGAATGAACTCAAGGTGAGGCACTCCTCCGTTTGGACTCTTTTTCTCTCCCTCTCTCTCTCCTCTTCTCTCTGTGTCTGTCTCTCTCTCTCTGTATGTAAGAAGCTTTCATATCAATAAAAGACGGCGAGGTGCGTGAGAGCTTTATGAGTGACAAGGAGATGGAGAGCAGACGCGATGTGCATCATGCTTGTCTGCAGAGCAACACTGATGAGTTTAATTTATGACCACTTTCTGTGATTGGGGAGGAAAACTCCGAATCGATCTGGGGCCCCCTGCTTTCACCTGTTAAGAGCTTTTGTCCTAATTGGCTGCCACATTCCTGCCAAAACTGAAGCCTCCTCCAGTGCACAATAGTATGTTAAAGTATGTGTAAACCATGCCTATTTTTCTTTCTCTAGGCTATTGATTTTTAAATGAAGTATCAAAGAAAATCAATAGTAATCAACAAATAGGAGGCAACGCGCCACGGTGTCACATCCTAGACCTGGGCCCAATCAATTTTGTTGCTTGTCACAACTCTCTCTGTGTGTGTGTGTATGTATGTGTGTGTGTGAGTGAGTGCGGGTGCGTGTGTAAGTATGTGAGTTTGTGGGTGTGGCTGTTGAAGAAGGGGCTAAAATGATGTGAATGTGTGTGTGTCTGAGAGAGAAGGCGGCAGAGGTATTAGTGATTAATGCTTTTAGTGATTAGTGACATTTCTGTGTTCAAAGCTGGCTGTGTTTTTGCAAAAACTCTATACCGTGCTATTCTTCTTCATCACTCCCGGTTACTGTCCTACGCCTGCTTCCTCTGAATAAACAATTAAACCACAAAAACCACTTTAACAGATTGAATACACAAACTTCATATTGGCATCATAAACAGTCCACTTGAAATACCATGTTATCACCACTATGATTCTTGTCATTAAAAAAAAATTGTATGTATACATATATTTCACGGAATTCATTTTCAAAGTGGTCTTCAGATTTTTTCTTTTTCTTTTTCTTTTTTTTTTTTTTTGCGTCTTGCCCATTTCCAGATAATAGAATAATCTTTACAGAAAATCACAGGTTTAAAAAATGTAAACAAATACTCCATATAAAATCTGACATAATACAGTGAGAATTTGATCAAAATTATGACATAAAGCGTTAGAATTGAATGATACATTTAAAGTATGCTTTGGGCTTTTTTTTTAAAGTGTTAAAAGTGCAATTTGTTCTGGCTGTAATATTTAGTACAGCTCACAGTCCAGAAAAGATCCTTTTTGATATATATTTTCAGAGAAAATAAGTTGTGGAGCAGCTCAGGTGACTAAAGTACAAAACCCTGCAGGAGTTTGCCACTGGCCTACGTCATAGCATGTTAGGAAAAACAGAGCATAAAGACGAGGCTGTTACAGGTATATTGTCAACTGTATAGACAGTTTTGACCAAAAGACCAGGACGTGACAAGTTTACTCAAATCATTTTCCCCCCGTGCCTATTCCTAACTTTATATGAGACGAAAACAGATATTCTGGTCTTTTTTTGATTGTCCACTAAAAAATTTGTCTGTGTGAAGGACAAGCACAATTGAGAGTGTTGGCGTCCTCTGGCTCTACAGATACCTATAGGATTCTGTGGAAATTTACACCACCTTACTAAATGGACTTGCCCATTGGAAGAATGTGTAGCACAGAGAGAACAAAACTGGACCAGAAATAAGTTCTTGAGGAACACCTCAGGGAGAATTGTAGTCCTTTGAGCAACACACACACCCATGTGAACAAAATAATGCCTCGCAGTTACGCAAGTGCCGTCCCGTGTCTCTGCTGTTAAAAGTGTAACTGTGATTTGGGAGGCTAAAAACGGAAAGGTTTTTGGGACTTCTTTAACTATAGCAGGCTGACAGCTACAATCCAAAGCCTTCTCAGAGTTTTTTCCCCTTCATTCAACAGACCATTGAATTGTTTTAACGTGCGCTGCATGGTAAATCGCCTTCTCTATATACCACTAACAGACTAATGTAGTTAAAACTGGTGGGGGGGCAAGGAGGGGGGGTGAAAGTTCCTTTTTTTTCTCTTCCCCTTGAGTGCTGAGGTGCTGTTATGGATATGACAGTGGTTTTGAGGCGGCGGTGTGGGGCTTGGACGTGGGGGTGACAGCATGAGTCTTGCTCTGTTCCCCGTCACTCAGACCCTGAGCCTTGCTGTGACTAGCACTCAGAGAGAGCTGGCGCTACAAGCTCATAAATCAACCCCCCCCCCCTCCCCCCGTCCTACTCCTCCACAGGAACAGAGGTGAGCCGCCACACTGAGGGCTGGAAATGAGGCGTTTTATAGGAGCACAGCATGGCGTGTGTAAAACGCTGGAGAGTCTTTCTCCAGCCCTCCCAGGTCGCCCTGTCCCCTATTGTCATCGTTAAGCTGGCAAACCTGTGGTCATGATGAGCGGAGAGGAAAAAAAAAAAAAAGAAGGAAAGGGTGGGTGGCGTAATTTCCCAGTCAGGCTGATTTATTTTTTGAAATATACAGACCCCCTCCCCCCCCCTCCCCGCGTGCGAACATATGTGTTTCTAATTAGCATGAAAGTGCCGTGTCAGTCCGTGTCAGCGTTGGATGTGAGCTTTATAACTTTAGTTTGGTTGTATTTGATCCGCCATGCGCACAGACTTTGGCTGCAAGGGTTTTCGTGGGAACAGAGCTCTCAGTGTACTGCCGCACATCAGCCAGAAAGTTGGACACACAAAGACCCCCTGTTTGAAATACAGGGAGCTGGTCACTACGCCTGCCTCTCCCGTCTGAATGGTCCTGTGGAAGGGGTTGGGGGGGGGGATAGAGGGACGAGTGCACACACAGAACCCCTTAGAACCAAGCCCGGTGGAGGTCGTCCTGCTTATCAAAACCACCAGCCCTGACCTGTTCACTCCCAACACACTTAACCACATGCGCGCCGTTTCCTCAAAATTTACAAATCTGTGTCACATCTACAACTTCTGTTATGCTCAGTGGTAGTTCATCAGTGTATTTAAATTAGTTGGTTAATTGTTTTACTGTTTATGTATGTGTGTGTATATATTATATATATATGTGTGTGTGTGTTTGTGTGTGTATATACATGAATAATAATAAATAATAATGAATCTCTGGCTTTGCGGTCGCCATACTTATGAGGCTGCATCACTGAACATGTGATAATTCAGTTGCTAAGTTACGGCTCCGTTATGGAATCGGAGAGGAAAGTGAGTTCTTAATTTTAGTTCCGCACACAGAACTGTAGAAGAGAGGGCCCACGGTATCTTTTTAAGTATCACTTTCTTCGCTAACATTTCGGTTGACTGACCATCAGAGCATAAAAAAGTTATGCACGTAACATGCGTGGTTAAAGCTAGACTAGATTCACTTGAGCGACGCATACTTAACCGAACACAACTAGCACCGAACCGAACGTCCTGTACTGAACGGCACAGTACAAATACGTATACCGTTACACCTCTAGTATATGTGTGTGTGTGTGTGTGTGTGTGTATATATATATATATATAATATTTATATATATATACACACACACACACATATGTATATATGGTCAAGCAAAATAGATAAGATGAATACATAAAATAAAAATGTGTGCATGTAAAAAAAAAAAAAAGTAAAAAAGATATATGTGTGTGTGTGTGTGTGTGTGTTTACATATGTGTGTTTGTGTGTGCCTGTGTGTATATACACACACACATTTTTATTTATTCATTTATTTATTGTTTTTCCCTTTTAAATCAGTTGTCATGTTGTACCCTTGTTTTAGTGAGAACCTCCCAAACCCAATATGAAATACTGCCGTACAGTTCAGCCAAATGTTTGCTTTAATTGGGAGCAGTGAGCACCTGAGCTGGTAGCAGTAAAAAAAAGGAAATTTAAAAAAGGATAGACCCTGTTTGTGTTTTTTTGTGGGGGTTTTTTTGGTTTGTTTCTCTCTCTTTTTTTTTTTTTTTTTTATTTGTCCAGAGACGTTTTTACGGTGGTGCCTGTCTGTATCTAACATCAGTGGGGGTGAATTGAGGGGCAGGTCATGATGAATTGATTATTAGTTCTGCATTGTAGCTTTGTGCTTCCACTCCCCCCTTATTGCTGATTACTAATATTTATGATCCCAGCCCATTTAACAGGGGCTGTCGTAGCCAGTGAAAAACTGCCCAGCGATTGCTCTCCGTTTAACCTGAGCGGACGTAAACCTGTCAGAGATGAATATTCTAATATGGCGAATGACAAAAGGACCCAGGGCGGTTCAGGCTCCTCTGAAAGCTCCGGTGCATTCTTTATGTGTGTCTCCTCAGAGGATACAGTAAATAATACTACAAGAGCAATATAGTTGAATCACCTTACTCATTTTATAGGCGTGGGCGGTCAGTGTGCCTGTCTGTCTGTCTGTCTGTCTGTCTGTCTGTCTGTGGACCCTGTGTACATTAAGGGAATTTCAGCCCTCTGGGATCTTGCTGGCATTCCCTGGCTGCGTAGCTCCTCTTTGTTACCCAGAGGGGCTTTAGCAGTTTCACTTTGGATGCCGTGAGCGGAGTGACGGCGGCTCGCTGCTTTTCTGAGCCTGAGCTGTACTCTAGGCCTGAGCTGTACTCTGAGCCTGAGCTGTACTGACTTGTACTCTGAGCCTGAGCTGTACTGACTTGTACTCTGAGCCTGAGCTGTACTCTGAGCCTGAGCTGTACATTGGCATACACCACCACACATTTCTCTGTTTGTGCACCGATTCATTTTGCAAGGTTATCTTTAAGAGCCAAAGAAACTTCCCTTGTTCAGTCAGACGGAAGTGCAGCCTTTTTTTTTTTAGTGTCCTTGGTCTTGTGTGGGTCTCTCTGTGTTTAGAGTGGATGGATAAGTTTCCACTGGAGCAGGCTTGTTATATACGCGCTGGGTAAGATTCTTAGGCCCCGAGGCCAAGCCCACCCGTCCTCAGCGACGTGTTATCAAACTGGCATGCCGCTCATTCTCTGCTCAGACAGATTTATCACCCTCAGAGATGAGAACTCATGCCTCTTCTTTTTTTTTTTTTTCTTTTTAAATCCCTCTTTAAGCCAGCCGAAAACATTTGATCTCAGTCGAGTTCTTTTACCCGACTCTTTGGTTGATCGGTAATTAAACGTTTGATGGATCACATGTAATTGATACCCGTATGTCAATAGATTTTTTTTTTTTTTATTGCCGTGACAACATGGCTAAATGCTGAGATAACAGAGTAAATGCTTTTTTCAAGTTGATGCATAGCACCGATTATGTTGACTACAACTTAATTTTTGCTTTCATTGAGCTCCGCTGACCTGAGAGGCTGGTCTCCTTAGGTCTTAGAACACATTTGGCTTGTGTTGGTCTTTACTAGGACTTTCTGGGAACACTCCACATCTTGTCTTCCGGAAAGGGCCAGAGTTTATCAGTCCTAAGCCGTAAATCCATCAGCTGATCGCTCAGGACCTGATCGATCATTCTTATCTTTGAGCCTCAGACGCTTGACTCACAGGAATCTGCTCTAGTTTGTTACTGGAGCTCAGGAGCTATGGGCCAGGACTGACACATACCCATGCTCATCGCAGACATGTGCTCCTCTCCCAGTCCGTTGTTCTGAGAATTACTTCATGGGCATTGCTGTCCTTCCCAGCTTTGTTGCTGCTGGTTAATGCTGATAGCGCATTGTGCTTCTAAAGAGACGTAATGCAAACTCCTCGAGAGAGCAGACAGCTCCCAGCAGCTCTGAGGAGTACGTACCTGTGATTTAGCTGTCTATGACTGTTTCTGATGTGCCTGACAGAGCAGCTGACAGACTAAATAAACAGTTTGAGGCTTAGCTTGACCCTGTGACCTTTCCTTTGTTGGCACGGTTCTCTTATCTCTTGCTGTCCTTACACTGACAGCTAGGTGAGTCCCGTCTCTGTCAATAAGTGACTGTTTGTCTTCCTCCCTCCGTCTCTCTCTCCTCCTCTCTCTCTCTCTCTCTCTCTCTCTCTCTCTCTTTGTCTCTCTCTCTCTCAGGGCGAAGGAGTACGAGACTTCTGTGGAGGCAAAGACCCAGATCCCAGATTCTCCTTACAAGGCCAAGTGAGTTCCTTTCACCGGCATAACATCGTACTCACTCAAGTTTGAGCCATCAAAAATGTAATTACAGGAGATGCTCTTTCTCTAAATGTTGTTCAAATTAGGATGAAAGATAGGTTTATGTGACACATGAATGTTTTCCAGCATACTGTAAGTTGTGCCAGCTCATATTTCTAGACACACACACATACTCTCTCTCTCTCTGTCTCTGTCTCTCTCTGTCTCTGTCTCTCTCTGCACCCCTTTCTTTGCACTTTTCTTTCCTCTCTCTCATCCTGACTTTATCCATGCTTGTCCAGGCTGCAGCGTCTGGTGAAGGACCTGTTGAAGCAGCTGCAGGGGCAGGACACTGGCCAGTGGGCTAATAACAGGGTGTCTGGTCTGAACAGAACGCTGGGGGAGATCTCCCGTATCCTGGAGAAACAGGTAAGTCTGGCATTGTCACAACGCTTTACCCCTGCCAAGCTTCACTCACAGTGGTATGTTATGGACTTAACATCACCTTTAAGAATGCCTCTCACTGCTTTCAGTTTTGGGTTTTTTTTTGTCTCCAAAAATGGCTCACATATTATTTCTGGAAGTTTCTTTGACTCTCTAGAATAAACGACAAGTGGACATTTAAAGAAATTTGAAATTTA